>NC_092287.1:52824-177824 GCF_036320965.1 Panulirus ornatus
TGCCAAATCCACTCCCAGATATCTAAAACACTTCACTTCCTCCAGTTTTTCTCCATTCAAACTTACCTTCCAGTTGACTAGTCCCTCAACCCTACTGTACCTAATAACCTTGCTCTTATTCATATTTACTCTCAGCTTTCTTCTTTCACACACTTTACCAAAATCAGTCACCAGCTTCTGCAGTTTCTCACATGAATCAGCCACCAGCGCTGTATCATCAGCGAACAACAACTGACTCACTTCCCAAGCTCTCTCATCCACAACAGACTGCGTACTTCGCCCCTCTTTCCAAAACTCTTGCATTCACCCCCCTAACAACCCCATCCATAAACAAATTAAACAACCATGGAGACATCACACACCCCTGCCGCAAACCTACATTCACTGAGAACCAATCACTTTCCTCTCTTCCTACACGTACACATGCCTTACATCCTCGATAAAAACTTTTCACTGCTTCTAACAACTTGCCTCCCACACCATATATTCTTGATACCTTCCACAGAGCATCTCTATTAACTCTGTCATATAAATGCTACATAAAAATCCATTTGCTTTTCCAAGTATTTCTCACATACATTCTTCAAAGCAAACACTTGATCCACACATCCTCTACCACTTCTGAAACCACACTGCTCTTCCCCAATCTGATGCTCTATGCATGCCTTCGCCCTCTCAATCAATACCCTCCCATACAATTTCCCAGGAATATTCAGCAAACTCATACCTCTGTAATTTGAGCACTCACTTTTATCCCCTTTGCCTTTGTACAATGGCATTATGCAAGCATTCCGCCAATCCTCAGGCACCTCACCATGAATCATACATACATTAAATAACCTTACCAACCAGTCAACAATACAGTCACTCCCTTTTTTAATAAATTCCACTGCAATACCATCCAGAACCCGCTGCCTTGCCGGCTTTCATCTTCCGCAAAGCTTTTACTACCTCTTCTATGTTTACCAAACCATTCTCCCTAACCCTCTCACTTGGCACACCACCTCGACCTAACCTAACCTAACAACAAGCGAGAGCGGCGGTAACGGCGGCGGCCAACCCTCCTCCCTCACCGCATGCATACCACACACACCGAGCCATCCAGACAGACAGTCACCTTCTCACTCTCGCTTTCGATGGCGCGCGGCCGACCCACCTCCCTCCGTTCCTCACACACGGTGGTGGTGGTGAACATCAGTGGATTATTATCGATCGACTCACATTGCGTCCGCGGAGTTTGACATCACCCACTAGATTGCCGGTTGTTGTTTTAGTAAGTAGTGCGCGAGCGAGGGAACGGGCGGGTGGCGGCGGAGGAGGAAAAGGCCGGACGACCCCCCCCCCCCCCCCCCGCGCTCTCGCATTCCATACTACACACAAACACACACCCAGCCAGCCTCCTCCTCTTCCTCCTCCTCCTCAATCTCACTTTCGATGCCGGCGTAGGAGGCCCAGTTACAGTGGCGAAACACACAACTCATCTTAATCTATATGTCTACTATGTAGGGGCTTTTGCCATCGATTGGCGTGACAAATCCCCTAACCTTTTTCAGAGTTAAACCTTAGTGGATCGTAGTGAGGAGACTGCTCTTGCCACTCACGGCACCCAGGCTGATACGCAAGTCGTATGCAAACGGTTCGGTACAGCACATCAGGGTTTGGTTGATCCGTATTTGGGATGGGATAGAGCAGCAACTGTAGCTCTCAACTCTACACAATTTCCCCCCTTTGCTGCTGCTGCGGCATTGGTGTAGAACACTAAGACCTACGATTCGCACGCGCACGGTCAAGCGACATGATGCATGTACTTGCCGAGGCAGAAGCTCTGGTCTAATCATCACCGTCTAATCATCATAACAATCGGCTGGAGCGGGTGCCACCACAACATCCCGCACCTTTTTAAAACAAGGAGAAAATCCCATCTTGTGGAGTTCTCAGGAAATGTGCAGCATTGAAGGCGACGGGGGAAGGCAGGCAACACTCACAATAGGAAAAAGCCATAGACGGCAAGGCGTCGTCTCCCCCGTGCCGCAGCGGGTGTCATGACCGTCCATATGGATAAGAATGTCTTCGAAAAGACAGACCAAGGATATCATTAGACTGGGTCTAATGGCATTGAAGAAAAATACTACTGCTGCTGGTGTTGATTGGCATGCGCACGGCCAAACAACATGATGCATGTACTTGACGAGGCGCCGAGGTAGAAACTTAGGTCTCCCCGAACCGTCATCTAACAAACTAACAACAAAAAGGAGAACCAAGGTGCCTGCAACCAAGGAACTCCACAAGCATTCGTACAAGTATGACAAGACTCTTATGGTTTTCATGCCTAACCTAACCTAATCTAACCTAACCTAACCTAACCTAACCTAATCTAACCTAATCTATATGTCGATGGCATATAAATAAAACGTAAGTAAATGTACAAGTCGATATATATAGAGAAACGTCTCCTAACTTCTTAAACCCTAAAAAATTCATAACATGTGTTTGTTACCCCTAAAAGTTTACCATTTTCTACAATGACTAATTTTTACCATTTTCTGTGATTATCATTTCAAGCCTAACGCAACCTAACCTGTCGATGGCATATAAGTAAAATGTAAGCAAATGTACAAGTCGATGGCAAATAAATAAAAAGTAAGTAAATGGACAAGTCGATAAATAAAAAGTAAGTAAATGTACAAGTCGATATATTTAGAGTAACGTATCTAAAATTCTTAAACCTAACAAATTCAAAACATGTGTTTGTTACCCCTAAAAAGCTTA
Organism: Panulirus ornatus; assembly: GCF_036320965.1. Lineage (NCBI taxonomy): Eukaryota > Metazoa > Arthropoda > Malacostraca > Decapoda > Palinuridae > Panulirus > Panulirus ornatus. The sequence continues at coordinate 55,594 of NC_092287.1, forward strand.
CCATTTTCTACAATGACTAATTTTACCATTTTCTATGAATATCATTTCAAGCCTAACGTAGCCTAACCTGTCGATGGCATATAAATAAAACGTAAGTAAATGTACAAGTCGCTGGCACATGAATAAATGTAAATGTAAATGTACAAGTCGATGGCTTATAAATAAAACGTAAGGAAATGTACAAGTCGATGGCATATATATAAAACGTAAGTAAATGTAGAAGTCTCAATATATAGAAAGTAACATCCCAACTTCTAACACCCTAAAAATTCATAACGTGTTTGTTACACCTAAAAAGTTTACCATTTTCAACAATGACTAATTTTTACCATTTTATGTGATTATCATTTCAAGCCTAACGTAACCTAACCTGTCGATGGCATATAAATAAAATGTAAGTAAATGCACAAGTCGATGGAATACAAATAAAGCGTAAGTCAATGCGCTAGTTGATGGCACATAAATAAAACGTAAGTAAATGTACAAGTCGATGGCATATAAATAAAACGTAAGTAAACGTACACGTCGATATATATACAGTAACGTGTCCCAACTTCATAAACCCTAAAAAGTCATAACATGTATTTGTTACCCCTAAAAAGTTTACCATCTTCTAAAAGGATTAATTTTACCATTTTCTGTAATTATCATTTCAAGCCTAACGTAACCTTACAAGTCGATGGCATATAAATAAAATGTAAGTAAATGTACAAGTCGATGGCATATGAATAAAACGTAAGCAAATGTACAGTTCGATGGCTTATAATCAAAACGTAAGTAAATGTACAAGTTCGTGGCTTACAAACAAAACGTAAGTAAATGTACAAGTCGATGGCATAGCCATGAAACGTAAGTAAATGTACGAGTCGCTGGCATATAAATAAAACGTAAGTAGATGTTTAAGTCGATGGCTTATAAATAAAACCTAAGTAAATGTACAAGTCGATGGCTTATAAATAAAACGTAGGTAAATGTACAAGTCGATGGCTTATAAATAAAACGTAAGTAAATGTACAAGTCGATGGCTTATAAATAAAACGTAAGTAAATGTACAAGTCGATGGCTTATAAATAAAACGTAAGTAAATGTACAAGTCGATGGCTTATGAATAAAACGTAAGTAAATGTACAAGTCGACGGCATACAAAAAAAAAAATAAGGAAATGTACAAGTCGATATATATATATAGAGTAATGTATCCCAACTTCTTAAACCCTAAAAAATTCATAACCTGTTTGTTACCCCTAAAAAGTTTACCATTTTCTACAATGACTAATTTCTACCATTTTCTGTGATTATCATTCAAGCCTAGCGTAACCTAACCAGTCGATGGCATATGAATAAAACGTAATTAAATGTGCAGGTCGATGGCTTATAAACAAAACGTAAGTAAATGTACAAGTCGAAGGCATATAGATAAAACGTAAGTAAACGAGTCGCTGGCATATAAATAAAATGTAGGTAAATGTATAAGTCGATGGCATATAAATAAAACGTAAGTAAATGAACAAGCCGATGGCATATACATAAAACGTAAGTAAATGTACGAGTCGCTGGCGTATAAATAAAACGTAAGTAGGTGTTTAAGTCGATGGCATATAAATAAAACGTAAGTATATGTACAGGTTGATGGCATATAAATAAAACGTAAGTAAATGTACAAGTCGATGGCATATAAATAAAACGTTAGTAAATGTGCAAGTCGATATATATACAGTAACGTATCACAACTTCTTAAACCCTATACAACACATAACATGTGTTTGTTACCCCTATAAAGTTTCCCATTTTCTACAATGACTAATTTCTACCATTTTTTATGTTTATGTCGATGGCATGTAAATAAAACGTAAGTAAATGTACAAGTCGATGGCATATAAATAAAACGTAAGTAAATGTACGTCGATGACATATAAATAAAACGTAAGTAAATGTATAAGTCGATGGCATATAAAAAAAAACGTAAGGAAATGTACAAGTCGATATATATAGAGTAATGTATCCCAACTTCTTAAACCCTTAAAAATTCATAACGTGTTTGTTACCCCTAAAAAGTCAACCATTTTCTACAATGACTAATTTTTACCATTTTCTGTGATTATTATTTCAAGCCTAACGTAACCTAACCTGTCGATGACATATAGATAGAATGTAGGTAAATGTACAAGTCGATGGCATATAGATAAAACGTAAGCAAATGCACGAGTCGAAGACATAGATAAAACGTAAGTAAATGGAAAAGTCGATGGCATATATATAAAACGTGAGTAAATGTACAAGTCGATATACATAGAGTAACGTATCCCAAATTCTTAAACCTTTAAAAATTCATAACATGTGTTTGTTACTCCTAAAAAGTTTACCGTTTTCTACAATGACTAATGTTTACCATTTTCTACGATGACTAATGTTTACCATTTTCTGTGATTACTGTTTCAGGCCTAACGTAACCTAACCTGTCGATGGCATATAAATGAAATGTAAGTAAATGTACAAGTCGATGGCAAATAAATAAAACGTAAGTAAATAGGCAAGTTGATGGTATATAAATAGAAGGTAAGTAAATGTACAAGTCAATGGCATATAAATAAAACGTAAGTAAGTGTACAAGTCTATGGTATATAAATAAGACGCAAGTAACTATACAAGTCAATGGCATAGAAATAAAACGTAAGTGAATGTACAAGTCGATGGCATATAGATAAAACGTAAGAAAATGTACAAGTCGATATATATAAGAGTAACGTATCCCAACTTCTTAAACCCTAGAAAATTCATAACATGTGTTTGTTACCCCTAAAAGTTTACCATTTTCTACAATGAATACGTTACCATTTTCTGTGATTATCATTTCAAGCCTAACGTAACCTAATCTGTCGATGGCATGTAAATAAAACGTAAGTAAATGTAGAAGTCGTTGGCATGTAAATAAAACCTAAGTAAATGTACAAGTCAATGACTTATAGATAAAACGTAAGTAAATGTACAAGTCGATGATATATGGATAAAACGTAAGTATATGTACAAGTCGATATATATAGAGTGTCGTATCCCAGCTTCAACCCTAAAAAATTCATGTTTTTTTTACCCTTAAAAAGTTGACCATTTTCTACAATGACTAATTTTTACTATTTTCTGTGATTATCATTTGAGGCCTAACGTAACCTAACCTGTTTATGTCATATAAAGAAAATGTAAGTAAATGTAAAAGTTGATGGCATATAAATAAAACGTAAGTAAATGTACAAGTCGATGGCATATAAATAGAACGTACGTAAATGTACAAGTCGATATATGTAGAGTAACGTATCCCAACTTCTTCAACCCTATATGATACAAAACATGTGTTTGTTACCCCTATAAAGTTTACCATTTTCTACAATGACTAATTTCTATAATTTTCTATGTTTATGTCGATGGCATATAAATAAAACGTAAGTAAATGTACAAGTCGATATGGATATATATAGACTAACGTACCCAAACTTCTTAAACCCTATAACCTAATTTATATGTCGATGGCATATAAATAAAACGTAGGTACATGTACAAGACGATATATATAGAGTAACGTATAACAACCTCTTAAACCCTTTAAAACACATAACGTGTTTGTTGCCCCTACAAAGTTTACCATTTTCTACAATGACTAATTTCTACCATTTTCTGTGTTTATATCGATGGCATATGAATAAAACTGAAGTAAATGTACAAGTCGATATAGATAGAGTAACGTATCCCCACTTCTTAAACCCTATAACCTAATTTATATGTCGATGGCATATAAATAAAATGTAAGTAAATGTACAAGTCGATATATATAGAGTAACGTATCCCAACTTCTTAAACCCTATAAAAGGTGAAGGCATGCACAGAGCATCATATTGGGGAAGAGCAGTGTGGTTTCAGAAGTGGTAGAGGATGTGTGGATCAGGTGTTTGCTTTGAAGAATGTATACGAGCAATACTTAGAAAAGCAAATGGATTTGTATGTAGCATTTATGGAACTGGAGAAGGCATATGATAGAGTTGATAGAGATGCTCTGTGGAAGGTGTTAAGAATATATAGTGTGGGAGGCAAGTTCTTAGAAGCAGTGAAAAATTTTTATCGAGGATGTAAGGAATGTCTACGTGTGGGAAGAGTGGAAAGTGATTGGTTCTCAGTTAATGTTGGTTTGCGGCAGGGGTGCGCGACGTCTCCATGGTTGTTTAATTTGTTTATGGATGGGGTTGTTAAGAGTTTTGGAGAGAGAGGCAAGTATGCAGCCCGTTGCTGATGAGAGGGCCTGGGAAGTGAGTCAGTTGTTTGCTGATGATACAGCGTTGGTGGCTGATTCGGGTGAGAAACTGCAGAAGCTGGTGAGTGATTTTGGTAAAGTGTGTGAAAGAAGAAAGCTGAGAGTAAATGTGAATAAGAACAAGGTTATTAGGTACAGTAGGGTTGAGGGACAATTCAATTGGGAGGTAAGTTTGAATGGAGAAAAACTGGAGGAATATATATATATATATATATATATATATATATATATATATATATATATATATATATATATATATATATATATATATATATATATATATATATATATATAATCATACTTTGTCGCTGACTCCCGCGTTAGCGAAGTAGCACAAGGAAACAGATGAAAGAATCGCCCAACCCACCCACATACACATATATATACATACACGTCCACACACGCACATATACATACCTATACATCTCAACGTATACATATATATACACACACAGACATATACATATATACACATGTTCATAATTCATACTGTCTGCCCTTATTCATTCCCGTCGCCTCCCCGCCACACATGAAATGACAGTCCCCTCCCCCCGCATGTGCGCGAGGTAGCGCTAGGAAAAGACAACAAAGGGCACATTCGTTCACACTCAGTCTAGCTGACATGTATAATGCACCGAAACCACAGCTCCCTTTCCACATCCAGGCCCCACAGAACTTTCCATGGTTTATCCCAGACGCTTCACATGCTCTGGTTCAGTCCATTGACAGCACGTCGACCCCGGTATACCACATCGTTCCAGTTCACTATTCCTTGCACACCTTTCACCCTCCTGCATGTTCAGGCCCCGATCACTCAAAATCTGTTTCACTCCATCTTTCCATCTCCAATTTGGTCTCCACTTCTCGTTCCCTCCACCTCTGACACATATATCCTCTTTGTCAATCTCTCCTCACTCATTCTCTCCATGTGACCAAACTATTTCAAAACACCCTCTTCTACCCTCTCAACCACACTCTTTATTACCACACATTTCGCTTACCCTTTCATTACTTACTCAATCAAACCATCTCATACCACATATTGTCCTTAAACATCTCATTCCCAGCACATTCACCCTCCTCCGTACAACTCTATCTATAGCCCACGCCTCGCAACCACATGACATTGTTGGAACCACTATTCCTTCAAAAACACCCTTTTTTGCTTTTCAAAATAACGTTCTCGATTTCCACACATTTTTCAACGCTCCCAGAACTTTCGCCCCCTCCCCCACCCTATGATTCACTTCCGCCTCCATGGTTCCATCCGCTGCTAAATCTACTCCCAGATATCTAAAACACTTCACTTCCTCCAGTTTTTCTCCATTCAAACTTACCTTCCAATTGACTTGTCTTTCAACCCTACTCTACTTAATAACCTTGCTCTTATTCTCATTTACTCTGTTTTCTTCTTTCACACACTTTGCCAAAATCACTCACCAGCTTCTGCAGTTTCTCACCCGAATCAGCCACCAGCGCTGTATCATCAGCGAACAACAACTGACTCACTTCCCAAGCTCTCTCATCAAAAACAGACTGCATACGTGCCCCTCTTTCCAAAACCCTTGCATTCACCTCCCTTACAACCACGGAGACATCACGCACCCCTTTCGCAAGCCAATATTCACTGAGAACCAATCACTTTTCCCCTCTTCCCACACGTACACATGCCTTACATCCTCGATAAAAACTTTTCACTGTTTCTAACAACTTGCCTCCAACACTATATACTCTTGATATCTTCCACAGTGCATCTCTATCAATATCATATGCCTTCTCCAGATCCATAAATGCTACATACAAAGACATTTGCTTTTTTAATTATTTCTCGCATACATTCTTCAAAGCAAACACCTGATCCACACATCCTCTACCACTTCTGAAACCACACTGCTCTTCCCCAGTCTGATGCTCTGTACATCCCTTCACCCTCTCAATCAATACCCTCCCATATAATCTCCCAGGAATACTCAAAGTTACACCTCTGTAATTTGCGAACTCACTTTTATCCCCTTTGCCCTTGTACAAAGGCATTATGCAAGCATTCCGCCAATCCTCAAGCATCTCACCATGAGTCATACATACATTAAATAACCTTACCAACCAGTCAACAATACAGTCATCCCCTTTTTGAATAAATTCCACTGCAATACCATCCAAACCCGCTGCCTTGCCGGCTTTCATCTTCCGCAAAGCTTTTACTACCTCTTTTCTCTTTACCAAATCATTCTTCCTAAACCTCTCACTTTGCACACCACCTCGACCAAAACACACTATATCTGCCACTCTATCATCAAACACATTCAACAAACCCTCAAAATACCCACTCCATCTCACATCACCACAACTTGTTATCACCTCCCCATTAGCCCCCTTTGTTCCATTGTCTTACGCACTTTATTTACCTCCTTCCAAAAGATCTTTTTATTCTCTGTAAAATTTGATGATACTCTCTCACGCCAACTCTCATTTGCTCTCTTTTTCACCTCTTGCACCTTTCTCTTGACCTCCTGCCTCTTTCTTTTATACATCCCCCACTCATTTGCATTATTTCCCTGCAAAAGATATTACCATTCATATTTCTCTATATCTTTAATGCCTTCTGGAAATCCCTCAAAGTAGTGGCCACAGTGATAGTCTCCATAACTAGTTCACTCAAGTACTGCTTCTTATCCTTCTACTGCCTTATTTTCAACAGGCCATTAGTAACACATGGCAGCCAACTAACACATTTTTTCCAGAGCATCGACAATAATATTCCTAGAGATTCATTCTACCTAGTGATCCTGAATAATGTTCCTACCTACCTCCTACTTCTACCTACTGTTCCTACTTAATGATTTTACTTAATGCTCCTTTAGACTTATCATATTTGTAAATGTTTTCCTGATTCATTAATTTTAACTTTCACGTGATAACTTACACTTACAACCAGCTCTATTACCATCATTCTTTCTTTGGCATTGATTTGAAGCATAAATACTACAAAGATGCGACATATAGTACATATCCATTGTGGATTCTCAGAAACACATGAAAGACTTCTATACACATTTTTCTTCATCTAATAAGGAAAATAACACACTATAACATATAATACAAATCCCATTCACAAGAAAGGTAGTGTCTACCACAGACAACTTTTCAACATTTGCACAGCAAGTCAATAGGCTCTGGTTAATGAAACCAACTCAGTTCCCAAACTCAATTAATTTGGGTCGTTGATAATCATCTGTATGTCTATCCTCTGGTTGAACATCTCTATATGGGCATATTGTGGACTTACGCTAAAGCAAATGTAATTTCTTACAAAATGATATTGCCTCATCTTATTCAGGTCTCTCTCTCTTTCAACTCAAGTAATTCTCCTCCAAGACAAAATTGAACAGTAATGAATAACTATCAACCACTTGATAGACATTGGTGAAACACCGGCTTAATTGCATTCATTTATGCAAGGCAAATCTTATCCTACCATTTATTTCATACATGATCATAGCAATCTTCTTTCCTGTTGAAATATATCTTACTAGCAGGAATTTTCCAAATACCCAAGACCGAATGGTTTCAGGAAAAATCACATTGCCCCTCAATCGAGGCATGCATATGGATACGTACACCTGCTGTGCCATTTGCTACAAACATGCACATGATACCAAGAGTACCTCATTCTCTGACCTAATGTACTTGGATGAATAAGTGATCTTACATTGTAATGATAATGTTCAGAGGAGGGTTTTTGCTAGTATATAAAAGCTTGCAAAGTCATCCTTGTGTCCATCATTGGTATGGAAAAGGTAGATTCTCATAACGCAGGGTGGTTGAAATGGGAGGCTATATATATTTCTTACCTAGCTTTTACCACGAGTGAAAAGTCAACTTGAATGAGGTAATACATTTCTGCAGCACAACGAAGATTTTTTTTTTTTGCACTTCACACAAATGTCTATGTTATCTTATGTATGACAATGTGAGTTCATAGTATTATTCCGAATCTTTCCTCATATATTCATAGAGTACGAAACACGTTATGCCTAAAATGAGGTTTTTGAATTAGTACCATCGTGGAAGAAAGGTTTGATGAAGGGCAAGTTGTGACGCTCAACCTATAAGTGTCCGAAGGGAAAGATAAATGTCATTACTATGGATGAAGGTAAGGTTTGATGAAGGATTAATTACCATTACCAGATAATGACCCCTCTCTACGGGTGAAGGAAGGGTTTCATGAAGGGCAGGTTGCCATCACCAGGATAATGATCAAGGCAGGAATGGTGATGCGGTTCTGTACATGTACGCCACACTCCCGGGTTGTCATAACCGCCTTTCTTCATGCCGACATCAGACACCGTGAGAGTCCTCCAGTGTGAAGCATGTTTAAGGTCTTCCAGTCCTATTCTGTTCCTGGTATACAAGCCGGGATTGGCATTGACTTTTGTCCAACGACCTCCGTACACAATTTTTGTGGGAATATCTCTATACTCGATTGGCAAATGCTGCCGACTAGTAAGATTGCCAAAAGTGTAAAACTCGAGAAAAAAATAGGGACAGTTCACCGTGAAGTAAATATTAATTTCACTGATAGTCAAATGACATTTCTTACTTTCTAGATACTTCCCTTTCATCTTTATCCACTTTTGGTAGTCATTACTTTCAAACACGATGTCCAAGTCAAAATCCCATGGTAAATAACCTCCCATCTTAACAGCACCCAAAGCTGATCCTGACTGAAGTTCATACTCGATCTTGTTCGTCTCCGCATAATCCATCAAGATGCCAAGTTCTTTTTCCATGATTGCTCTGCAACATGGTGGCAGAAGGAAAGAGCTTATTATACGCAAAGCACCTGCACAGGAAATGCCGACAGAATCGCAGGCGAAGTTGTGCACTTCTCCAGTGTAAGTGTGAATCTTCTCGAGTGCCCAGCGGCTGGCCACCTGCATCCACTGATCCCTCGTCATATGCACATGGTTGGTGATGAAGAACATGACGTCGGGACACACCATGGCTAAGTGGCCAGCCTGACGCACCTTGGCGAACCAGTCACGGTACATAGCCTGGCCTCTCAGTCCGGCAGTGAACGGCAACTTGATAGCCAATTTGATAGTGGTGATAAAAGGTGTCAACAGATCATCACAATACATACACTCGTATTTGGAATAATAATAACCCATGGTGTAGGTGGCTTGGTAGTTAGCCATGCGCTGCTGAAGACATCCATGGATCCAGTGACCCTGGAGGTCCCTGGCAGCACCTCCCACTACTTCCACGTGAGGCAGTTCGTCTATCACTCGCACCAGCCGTTCTAGTGAGGAATGGTTGCTGAAGTGGGCCAGCGAAGATCCAATAAACACATAAGGTGTTTTAATCTGTTGCATGGCCTCGTTCAGGAGCTCTGCTTCGGGAGGAGTGTCGTTGATATGACTCAAAATCTTGACATTCTTTATTCTGCCATCAATTATTGTTGTGTTAGGAGCCATAACGATGATAGGGATATCGTAGAACTTCCTGATGTGTGTGATGACAAAGTTGATGGTCTCTGTTGGCCATGACTGTGCTGGAAGCACAGCGGTGAGAACGCTGCTGAACTTCGGCACGTATGTGCAATTTTCTGGTTCCATGCCGTGTTGGTTGAAGGGATGACCGTATTTATTTCCAAAATACACCTCAGGACACACGTGCCTGGTTTTGTTGGGCAGGCGTGGTGCGGGACCCATGTCTGGTAGTCTGGCTGAGTAATCCCAGGTTGATGTGTTAGGGGCCATCCTAGGATCCAATTCGGCTACCAAAGTCTCCAATCTTTGAGCCCACTGGATATCTATTAGTGTCTCTTTGCCTAATGGAAATGAATAAAGGTTAGAATTCAAGATAAAAACCACACACACACACACACACACACACACACACACACACACACACACACACACACACACACGTCGAAAGCAAGTCGAAATGTTTTAACTGAGGAAGAATACATAGGTTTATCAAGAGAAGTAAGAGAACAGTAGACAAGACAGAACCCCGAGGAGCAACACGTTGATAAGAAAGGATGGGGAAGTCGACGACTTCTGCACTGGAACGGCCAGTAAGGACACTGTGCATGAGAAAAGAGAGAAGCAATGAAGCCAAAGGAAAAGAGCTTAGAAAGCCAGTTCTTATGTCACAACTTGTTAAATGCTTTGGTGACATCGAGGGCTATGACAAAAGTTTCACCAAAATCCTTGACGGGAAGACCGGAGGAGAGTCATACGGGAAAGATCACCAGTACACCTATCAATGCGAAATCCAGATGTGATCTCAAAGAAGGGATTAGGATTCTAATTCTTTGAAAGAGTGAGTGTAGGTGAGCTGCAAAGACTAGTTGATGGCAGAGGTGAGAGTAATGGGGCGATAATTGGAGGGTTTCGAGTTGCATCTTCCTTAGGGATGGGCTGCATCAAGACGTGCTTTCAAGAGGAAGGAAAAATTCAAGCTTTTAAACAGAGGCGAAATAGACAAACAAGGGTTAGCACCTCAGAGGCACAGTCCCTTAGAACGCACGTAGGTATGCCATCTGAGCATACGGCTTGTCCATCGGGAAGTGAGAGTACTGGAAGACCCTGCGCTAAGAGACTATAGAAGATGGCGCACATTTAGAAGGAACTTGGGTTGGAGGGAGGGTGAATGATAAGAAACAATCATCCAACGTTAAGTTAGAGGAAAACAAAGTACCATAAAGAGCGACTCTATCAGTTAGAAAGTTAGCAATAGATTAATCAAGTCGGAAAAAAGAAGGAAAGGTTGGATTATAGAAGTTGTAAAAGATGCTTTTGGTTACGGACCAAGATTTGTCAGTAAAAGGAAAAGTCAAGTGGGCACACTTTCGTTTTATGAAAATTTGCTTGGTTCTCCGAAGAACAGCTTTGTAGTGATTCCTGGCACAAATGAAAGTGGAGTGGGTTTCTTGGGAAACCTAAAGAATCATTTGTAAATAAAAACTTGTTGGTAGTACTCTTTTGTGGGAACTTTTGATACTAATGTAATCTTGAGCAATAATAATGTTTTCAGGGAGTCTTATCAGAAATTTCTGTCAGAGATTCTCAAAATTTTTTTTTTTTTTTTTTTTTTTTTTTTTTGCTTTGTCGCTGTCTCCCGCGTTTGCGAGATAGCGCAAGGAAACAGACGAAAGAAATGGCACAACCCACCCCCATAGAGTGTATAATATCCCATGTAAAGAGTGTGGTCAGTTTTACACTGGTCAAACTGGTAAGGTTCATAGTGTTATGGCTAACATAGAAATAGTATTGGGTATGGTCAAGAATCTAATGCAATATCTATTTCACCTTAAAGATTTTACTCATCAAAATGACTGGAGCAATCACATACATTGATTCAATAATGGATTGAAATATTGTTGAATCATCTCTTAACCAATCACAGAAGAGATATCAGTATGGATAAAGACATTCGTATACATAAAAAACTTTATAAATGAAAATATTGTATGTGTCCCCAAAAAATAGGTTAACATGATTCTGTAACTTGAAGAGAGAGGTGAGGTCGTCGAGAGTGGCCTGTGCCCTAATCCGATTATGTCTCTTGATACATTTGTCTGTCCCACTCAGTGGTGGATGGTGCATCATACCTAGATCTCTTTAACTGTACTCAATATTGACAACGCAATTAAACGAAAACGCTGACACCGTATTTTCGTATATTTGTTTGCTGATTATACACCGCTGGTGGCTGATTCGGGTGAAAAACTACAGAAGTTGGTGACAGTTTGGTAAAGTGAGTGAAAGAAGAAAGTTGAGAGTAAAAGTGAATAAGAGCAAGGTTATTACATTCAGTAAGGTTGAAGAACAAGTTAATTGGGAGGTAAGTTTGAATGGTGAAAAACTGGAGGAAATGAAGTGTTTTAGATATCTGGGAGTGGACTTAGCAGCGGATGGAACCATGGGAGCGAAAGCGAGTCACAGGATGGGGGAGGAAGCGAAGGTTCTGGTAGCGTAGAAAAATGTGTGGAAGGGGAGAATGTTATCTAGGAGAGCAAAAATGGGTATGTTTGAAGGATTAGTGGTTCCAATAATGTTATATGGTTGCGAGGCATAAGCTATAGATAGGGTTTTGTGGAGGAGGGTGGATCTGTTGGAAATGAAATGTCTGAGGACAATATGTGGTGTGAGATGGTATGATCGAGGGAATAATGAAAGGGTAAGATAGATGTGTGGTAATAAAAAGAGTGTGGTTGAGAGAGCAGAAAAGGGCGTGTTGAAATGGTTTGGACACATGGACAGAACGAATGAGGAAAGATTGACAAAGAGGATATATTTGTCAGAGGTGGAGGGAATAAGGAGACGCGGGAGACCAAATCAGATGTGGAAGGATGGAGTGAAAAAGATTTTGAGCGATCGAGGCCTGAACATACAGGAGGATCAGAGGCGTGCAAGGAATAGAGTGAAATTGGAACGATGTGGTATACCGGGGTCGACATGCTCTCAATGGACTAAACCAGGGTATGTAAAACGTCTGTGGTAAACCATGGAAAGGTCTGTGGGGCCTGGATGTGGATAGGGAGCTGTGGTTTCGGTGCATTACACATGACAGCTAGAGGCTAAGTATGAACGAATGTGGCTTTCTTTTCTTGTCTTTTGCTGCCGCTACTTCGCTGGAGGGGGGGGTGCTATTTCGTGTGTGGAGTGGTGGCAACAAGAATGGATGAAGGCAGCAAGTATGAATATGTACATGTGTGTATATGTATACGTCTGTGTATGTTAGATGTATGTATACGTTGAAATGTATATGTATGTATATCTGCGTGTATGGGCGTATATATATGTACATGTGTATGTACATGTACATGTGGCATGAGAAGAGTGGGAGGTGGGTTGATTAGAAAGGGTAGTGAGTGGTGGGATGAAGAAGTAAGATTATTAGTGAAAGAGAAGAGAGAGGCATTTGGACGATTTTTGCAGGGAAAAAATGCAATTGAGTGGGAGATGTATAAAAGAAAGAGACAGGAGGTCAAGAGAAAGGTGCAAGAGGTGAAAAAGAGGGCAAATGAGAGTTGGAGTGAGAGAGTATCATTAAATTTTAGGGAGAATAAAAAGATGTTCTGGAAGGAGGTGAATAAAGTGCGTAAGACAAGGGAGCAAATGGGAACTTCAGTGAAGGGCGCAAATGGGGAGGTGATAACAAGTAGTGGTGATGTGAGAAAGAGATGGAGTGAGTATTTTGAAGGTTTGTTGAATGTGTTTGATGATAGAGTGGCAGATATAGGGTGCTTTGGTCGAGGTGGTGTGCAAAGTGAGAGGGTTAGGGAAAATGATTTGGTAAACAGAGAAGAGGTAGTAAAAGCTTTGCGGAAGATGAAAGCCGGCAAGGTAGCAGGTTTGGATGGCATTGCAGTGAAATTTATTAAAAAAGGGGGTGACTGTATTATTGACTGGTTGGTAAGGTTATTTAATGTATGTATGACTCATGGTGAGGTGCCTGAGGATTGGCGGAATGCGTGCATAGTGCCATTGTACAAAGGCAAAGGGGATAAGAGTGAGTGCTCAAATTTCAGAGGTATAAGTTTGTTGAGTATTCCTGGTAAATTATATGGGAGGGTATTGATTGAGAGGGTGAAGGCATGTACAGAGCATCAGATTGGGGAAGAGCAGTGTGGTTTCAGAAGTGGTAGAGGATGTGTGGATCGGGTGTTTGCTCTAAGGAATGTATGTGAGAAATACTTAGAAAAGCAAATGGATTTGTATGTAGCATTTATGGATCTGGAGAAGGCATATGATAGAATTGATAGAGATGCTCTGTGGAAGGTATCAAGAATATATGGTGTGGGAGGCAAGTTGTTAGAAGCAGTGAAAAGTTTTTATCGAGGATGTAAGGCATGTGTACGTGTAGGAAGAGAGGAAAGTGATTGGTTCTCAGTGAATGTAGGCTTGCGGCAGGTGTGTGTGATGTCTCCATGGTTGTTTAATTTGTTTATGGATGGGGTTGTTAGGGAGGTGAATGCAAGAGTTTTGGAAAGAGGGGCAAGTATGAAGTCTGTTGTGGATGAGAGAGCTTGGGAAGTGAGTCAGTTGTTGTTCGCTGATGATACAGCGCTGGTGGCTGATTCATGTGAGAAACTGCAGAAGCTGGTGACTGAGTTTGGTAAAGTGTGTGAAAGAAGAAAGTTAAGAGTAAATGTGAATAAGGACAAGGTTATTAGGTACAGTAGGGTTGAGGGTCAAGTCAATTGGGAGGTAAGTTTGAATGGAGAAAAACTGTAGGAAGTAAAGTGTTTTAGATATCTGGGAGTGGATCTGGCAGCGGATGGAACCATGGAAGCGGAAGTGGATCATAGGGTGGGGGAGGGGGCGAAAATTCTGGGAGCCTTGAAGAATGTGTGGAAGTCGAGAACATTATCTCGGAAAGCAAAAATGGGTATGTTTGAAGGAATAGTGGTTCCAACAATTTTGTATGGTTGCAAGGCGTGGGCTATGGATAAAGTTGTGCGCAGGAGGGTGGATGTGCTGGAAATGAGATGTTTGAGGACAATGTGTGGTGTGAGGTGGTTTGATCGAGTAAGTAACGTAAGGGTAAGAGAGATGTGTGGAAATAAAAAGAGCGTGGTTGACAGAGCAGAAGAGGGTGTTTTGAAATGGTTTGGGCACATGGAGAGAATGAGTGAGGAAAGATTGACCAAGAGGATATATGTGTCGGAGGTGGAGGGAACGAGAAGTGGGAGATGGAGTGAAAAAGATTTTGTGTGATCGAGGCCTGAACATGCAGGAGGGTGAAAGGAGGGCAAGGAATAGAGTGAATTGGATCAATGTGGTATACCGGGGTTGACGTGCTGTCAGTGGATTGAATCAGGGCATGTGAAGCGTCTGGGGTAAACCATGGAAAGCTGTGTAGGTATGTATATTTGCATGTGTGGACGTGTATGTATATACATGTGTATGGGGGTGGGTTGGGCCATTTCTTTCGTCTGTTTCCTTGCGCTACCTCGCAAACGCGGGAGACAGCGACAAAGCAAAAAAAAAAAAAAAAAAAGTGTATGTGGGTGGGTCGGGCCATTCCTCGTCTGTTTCCTTGCGTTACCTTGCTGACACGTGAGACGACGATTAAGTATGATATATGAGGAGGTAATAACAAGTAGCGGTGAAGTGAGAGGGAGTGAGTATTTCAAAGGTTTGTTGAACGTGTTTGATGATAGAGTGACAGATATTGGTTGTTTTGGTCCAGGTGTTGTGCGAGGTGAGAGAGTCAGGGAGAATGATTTGGTAAACAGAGAAGAGGTAGTGAAAGCTTTGTGGAAGATGAAAGCCGGCGGGTTTGGGTGGTATTGCTGTGGAATTTATCAAAAAAGGGGTTGACTGGTTGGAGAGGATATTCAATGCATGTATGGTTCATGGTGAAGTGCCTCAGATATGGCGGAATGCATGCATAGTGCCACTGTACAAAGGCAAAGGGGATAAAGGTGAGTGTTCAAATTAAAGAGGCATAAGTCTGTTGAGTATTCCTGAGAAATCATATGGGAGGGTATTGATTGAGAGGATCACGGCATGTACAGAGCATCAGATTGGGAAAGAGCAGTGTGGTTTCAGAAGTGGTAGAGGATGTGTGGATCAGGTGTTTGCTTTGAAGATTGTATATTAGAAATACTTAGAAAGACAGATGGATTTGTATGTAGCATTTATGGATCGGAGAGGGCATATGATAGAGTTGATAGAGATGCTCTGTGGAAGGTAATAAGAGTATATGGTGTGGGAGGGAAGTTGCTAGAAACAGTGAAAAGTCTTTATCGAGGATGTAAGGCATGTGTGCTAGCAGGAAGAGAGGAAAGTGATTGATTCCAAGTGAATGTCAGTTTGCGGCAGGGGTGCGTGATGTTTCCAAGGATGTTTGAATTGTTTATGGATGGGGTTGTTAGGGAGGTGAATGCAAAAGTTTTGGAGAAAAGGGCAAGTATGCAGTCTGTTGTCGGTGAGAGGGTAGTTAGTCAGTTGTTCGCTGATGATACAGCGCTGGTGGCTGATTCGGGTGAGAAACTGAAAAATTTGGTGACTGAGTATGGTAAAGTGTGTGAAAGAAGAAAGCTGAGAGTAAATGTGAATAAGAACAAGGTTATTAGGTTGAATAGGGTTGAGGGACAAGTCAATTAGGAGATAAGTTTCAGTGGAGAAAAACTGGAGGAAGTGAAGTGTTTTAGATATCTGGGAGTGGATTGAGCAGTGGATGGAACCATGGAAGCGGAAATGAGTCACATGGTGGGGGAGGGGGCGAAGGTTTTGGGAACATTGAACAATGTGTGGAAGGCGAGAGCGTTATCTCGGAGAGCAAAAAAGGGTTTGTTTGAAGGAATAGTGGTTCCAACAATGTTATATGGTTGTGAGGTATGGGCTATGGGTAGGATTCTGGGGAGGAGGGTGGATGTGTTGGAAACGAGATGTTTGAGGACAATATGTGGTGTGAGGAGGTTTGATCGAGTAAGTAATGAAAGGGTAAGAGAGATGTGTGGTAATAAAATAATTGGTTGAGAGAGCAGAAGAGGGTGCATTGAAATGGTTTGGTCACATGAAGAGAATGTGGGAGGAAAGATTGACAAAGAGAATATACGTGTCAGAGGTGGAGGGAACGAGAAGTAGGAGACCAAATTGTAGGTGGAAGGATGGTGTAAAAAGGATTTTGAGTGATCGGGGCCTGAACATACAGGATGGTGAAAGGCGTGCAAGGAATGGAGTGAACTGGAACGATGTGGTATACCAGGGTCGACATGCTGTAAATGGATTGAACCATGGCATGTGAAGCATCTGAGGTAAACCATGGAAAGTTTTGTGGGGCCTGGATGTGTAAAGGGAGCTGTGGTTTCGGTGCATTACACATGACAGCTAGAGACTGAGTATGAAAATGTGCCCTTTGTTGTCTTTTCTTAGCGCTACCTCGCGCGCACGCGGAGAGAAGGGGTTGCCATTTCATGTGTGGCGGGGTGGCGCCGAGATTGGATGAAGAAAGCATCTATGAATATGTACACACACACACACACACACATATATATATATATATATATATATATATATATATATATATATATATATATATATATATATATATATATATATATATTTCTTTTTCCAAAGGAAGGAACAGAGAAGGGGGCCAGGTGAGGATGTTTCCCCAGAGGCCCAGTCCTCTGTTCTTATCGCTACCTCGCTGACGCGGGAAATGGCGAATAGTATGAAAGAAGATATATATATATATATATATATATATATATATATATATATATATATATATATATATATATTTGCGTATGTATATGTATGTATACGTTGAAATGTATATGTATGTATATGTGCGTGTGTGGGCGTTTGTATGAATATGAATATGTGGGAGGGTTGGGCCATTCTTTCGTCTGTTTCCTTGCGATACCCGCTAACGCGGGAGACAGCGACAAAGTATAATATATACATGTATATATATATATACGTTTGCGAGGTAGCGCACGGAAACAGACGAAAGAAATGGCCCAACACACCCCCATACACATGTATATACATACACGTCCACACACGCAAATATACATACCCATACATCTCAATGTACACATATATATACACACACAGACACATACATATATACAACTGCACACAATTCATACTGTCTGCCTTTATTCATTCCCATCGCCACCTCGCCACACATGGAATAACATCCCCCTACCCCTTCATGTATGCGAGATAGCGCGAGGAAAAGACAACAAAGGCCCCATTCGTTCACACTCAGTCTCTAGCTGTCATGCAATAATGCCCGAAACCACAGCTCCCTTTCCACATCCAGGCCCCACAGAACTTTCCATGGTTTACCCCAGACGCTTCACATGCCCTGATTCAATCCACTGGCAGCACGTCGACCCCGGTATACCACATCGATCCAGTTCACTCTATTCCTTGCCCGCCTTTCACCCTCCTGCATGTTCAGGCCCCGATCACTCAAAATCTTTTTCACTCCATCTTTCCACCTCCAATTTGGTCTCCCACTTCTCCTCGTTCCCTCCACCTCCGACAAATATATCTTCTTGGACAATCTTTCCTCACTCATTCTCTCCAGGTGACCAAACCATTTCAAAACACCCTCTTATGCTCTCTCAACCACGCTCTTTTTATTTCCACACATCTCTCTTACCCTTACATTACTTACTCGATCAAACCACCTCGCACCACATATTGTCCTCAAACATCTCATCTCCAGCAAATCCACCCTCCTGCGCACAACTCTATCCATAGCCCACGCCTCGCAATTATACAACATTGTTGGAACCACTATTCCTTCAAACATACCCATTTTTGCTTTCCGAGATAATGTCCTCGACTTCCACACATTCTTCAAGGCTCCCAGGATTTTCGCCCCCTCTCCCATCCTATGATTCACTTCCGCTTCCATGGTTCCATCCGCTGCCAGATCCACTCCCAGATATCTAAAACACTTTACTTCCTACAGTTTTTCTCCATTCAAACTTACCTCCCAATTGACTTGACCCTCAACCCTACTGTACCTAATAACCTTGCTCTTATTCACATTTACTCTTAACTTTCTTCTTTCACACACTTTACCAAACTCAGTCACCAGCTTCTGCAGTTTCTCACATGAATCAGACACCAGCGCTGTATCATCAGCGAACAACAACTGACTCACTTCCCAAGCTCTCTCATCCACAACAGACTTCATACTTGCCCCTCTTTCCAAAACTCTTGCATTTACCTCCCTAACAACCCCATCCACAAACAAATTAAACAACCATGGAGACATCACACACCCCTGCCGCAAACCTACATTCACTGAGAACCAATCACTTTCCTCTCTTCCTATACGTACACATGCCTTACATCCTCGATAGAAACTTTTCACTGCTTCTAACAACTTGCCTCCCACACCATATCTTCTTAGTACCCTCCACAGAGCATCTCTATCAACTCTATCATATGCCTTCTCCAGATCCATAAATGCTACATACAAATCCATTTGCTTTTCTAAGTATTTCTCACATACATTCCTTAGAGCAAACACCCGATCCACACATCCTCTACCACTTCTGAAACCACACTGCTCTTCCCCAGTCTGATGCTCTGTACATGCCTTCACCCTCTCAATCAATACCCTCCCATATAATTTACCAGGAATATTCAACAAACTTACACCTCTGTAATTTGAGCACTCACTCTTATCCCCTTTGCCTTTGTACAATGGCACTATGCACGCATTCCGCCAATCCTCAGGCACCTCACCATGAATCATACATACATTAAATAACCTTACCAACCAGTCAACAATACAGTCACCCCCTTTTTTAATAAATTCCACTGCAATACCATCCAAACCCGCTGCCTTGCCGGCTTTCATCTTCCGCAAAGCTTTTACTACCTCTTCTCTGTTAACCAAATCATTTTCCCTAACTCTCTCACTTTGCACACCACCTCGACCAAAACACCCTATATCTGCCACTCTATCATCAAACACGTTCAACAAACCTTCAAAATACTCACTCCATCTCCTCACATCACCACTACTTGTTATCACCTCCCCATTAGCCCCCTTCACTGAAGTTCACATTTGTTCCCTTGTCTTACGCACTTTATTTACCTCTTTCCAGAACATCTTTTTATTCTCCCTAAAATTTAATGATACTCTCTCACCCCAACTCTCATTTGCCCTCTTTTTCACCTCTTGCACCTTTCTCTTGACCTCCTGTCTCTTTCTTTTATACATCTCACACTCATTTCCATTTTTTCCCTGCAAAAATCGTCCAAATGCCTCTCTCTTCTCTTTCACTGATAATCTTACTTCTTCATTCACCACTCACTACCCTTTCTAATCAACCCACCTTCTACTCTTCTCATGCCTCAAACATCTTTTGCGCAAGCCATCACTGCTTCCCTAAATACGTCCCATTCCTCCCCCACTGCCCTTACCTCCTTTGTTCTCACCTTTTTCCATACATATATATATATATATATATATATATATATATATATATATATATATATATATATATATGTTCCCTGGGGATAGGGGAGAAAGAATACTTCCCACGTATTCCCTGCATGTCGTAGAAGGCGACTAAAAGGGGAGGGAGCGGGGGGCTGGAAATCCTCCCCTCTTGTTTTTTTTTAATTTTCCAAAAGAAGGAACAGAGAATTGGGCCAGGTGAGGGTATTCCCTCAAAGGCCCACTCCTCTGTTCTTAACGCTACCTCGCTAATGCGGGAAATGGCGAATAGTTTGAAAGAAAAGAAAAGAATATATATATATATATATATATATATATATATATATATATATATATATATATATATATATATATATATATATATATATGAAAGGATAACAGAGATGTATGGTAATAAAGAGAATGTGGTTGAGAGAGCAGATGAGGGTGTTTTGAAATGGTTTGGTCACATGGAGAGAATGAGTGAGGAGAGATTGACCAAGAGACCAAATTGGAGGTGGAAAGATGGAGTGAAAAAGATTGAGTGATCGGGGCCTGAACATGAAGGCGGGTGAAAGGCGTGCAAGGAATAGAGTGAATTGGAACGATGTGGTATACCAGGGTCGACATGCTGTAAATTGATTGAACCAGGGCATGTGAAGCGTCTGGGGTAAACCATGGAAAGTTCTGTGGGGCCTGGATGTGGAAAGGGAGCTATGGTCTCGTTGCATTATATATGACAACTAGAAACTGAGTGTGAACGAATGTGGCCTTTGTTGTCTTTTCGTAGTGCTACCTTGCGCACATGCGGGAGAAGGGGGTCGTCATTTCATGTGTGGCGGGGTGGCGACGGGAATGAATAAGGAAAGACAGTGTGAATTATGTACATGTGTATATATGTATATGTCTGTGTGTGTATATTTATATATATGTATACGTTGAGATGTATAGGTATGTACGTGCGCGTGTATGGACGTGTATGTATATACATGTGTATGTGGGTGGGTTGGGCCATTCATTCGTCTGTTATGTATATATTTCTTTTTTTGCTTTGTCGCTGTCTCCCGCGTTAGCGAGGTAGCGCAAGGAAAGAGACGAAAGAATGGCCCAACCCACCCACATACACATGTATATACATACCTGTACATTTCATCGTATATATATATATATATATATATATATATATATATATATATATATATATATATATATATATATATATATATATATATATATACACGCATGTACATAATTCATACTTTCTGCCCTCATTCATTCCCATCGCCACCCGCCACACATGAACTAACTCCCTCCCCCCGTATGTGCGCGAGGTAGCGCTAGGAAAAGACAACAAATGCCACATTCGTTCACATCAGATTGGGGAAGAGCAGTGTGGTTTCAAAAGTGGTAGAGGATGTGTGGATCAGGTGTTTGCTTTGAAGAATGTATGCGAGAAATACTTAGAAAAGCAAATGAATTTGTGCGTAAGTTTTATGGATCTGGAGACGCCATATGATAGACTTGATAGAGATGCTCTGTGGAAGGTATTAAGATATATGGTGTGGGAGGCAAGTTGTTAGAAAAGTTTTTATCGAGGATGTAAGGCATGTGTGCGAGTAGGAAGAGAGGAAAGTGATCGGTTCTCAGTGAATGTCGGTTTGCGGCAGGGGTGCGTGATATCTCCATGGTTGTTTGTTTGTGGATGGGGTTGTTAGGGAGGTGAATGCAAGAGTTTTGGAGCGAGGGGCAAGTATACAGTCTGTTATGGATGAGAAGGCTTTGGAAGCGAGTCCGTTGTTGTCCGCTGATGATACATCGCTGGTGGCTGATTCGGGTGAGAAACTGCAGAAACTGGTGATTGAGTTTGGTAAAGTGTGTGAAAGAAGAAAGCTGAGAGTAAATGTGAATAAGAGCAAGGTTATTAGGTACAATAGGGTTGAGGGATAAGTCAATTGGGAGGTAAGTTTCAATGGAGAAAAACTGTAGGAAGTGAAGTGTTTTAGATATCTGGGAGTGGATTTGGCAGTGGATGGAACCATGGAAGCGGAAGTGACTCACAGGATGGGGGAGGGGGCGAAAGTTCTGGGAGCGTTGAAAAATATGTGGAAGGCGAGAACATAATCTCGGAAAGCAAAAATGGGTATGTTTGAAGGAATAGCGATTCCAACAGCGTTATATGGTTACAAGGCGTAGGCTATAGATAAGAGTAGGGCGGAGGAGGGTGGATGTGTTGGAAATGAGATGTTTGAGGACAATATGTGGTGTGAGGTGGTTTGATCGAGTAACTATTGAGAGGGTAAGAGAGATGTGTGGTAATAGTGTGGTTGAGAGAGCAGAAGAGGGTGTTTCGAAATGGTTTGGTTACATGGAGAGAATGAGTGAGGAATGATTGACAGAGGATACATGTGTCGGAGGTGGAGGGAACGAGGAGGCGTGGGAGACCAAATTGGAAGTGGAAAGATGGAGTGAAAAAGATTTTGAGCGATCTGGGCCTGAACGTGAAGGAGGGTGAAAGGCGTGCAAGGAATAGAGTGAATTGGAACGATGTGGTATACCGGGGTCGACGTGCTGTCAGTGGATTAAACCAGGCCATGTGAAGCGTCTGGGGCAAACCATGTAAAGTTTTGTGGGGCCTGGATGTGGAAAGGGAGTTGTGGTTTTGGTGCATTATACATGACAGCTAGAGACTGAGTGTGAACGAATGTGGCCTTTGTTATCTTTTCCTGGCGCTACCTCGCACGCATGCGGGGGCAGGGGGTTGTCATTTCATGTGTGGCGGGGTGGCGACGGGAATGAGTGAAGGCAGTAAGTATGAAATATGTACATGTGTATGTATGTATATGTCTGTGTATGTATACGTTGAAATGTATAGGTATGCATTTTTATGCTTATTGTAACAAAGATGTGACAATTAAGGATTAGTCTTAAAGTTTGGTGTTACCCTATTCTCACAACTTAGCTAATTCACGAAATGTTCTAAAAAAAGAGTTCTTGTAATGTTGCTTTCCAGTACAATAATACCATCAGGAAAACCTTAATAAATAATAGGCCAAATCATGCAACAATTGGGAGTGTTTATGCCGTCAAATGCAAGGCATGTAAATATATTCATGTAGGCCATACCGATAAGACTAACGGAAAGGTGTTATTGGCACCGACATTCAGTACGGAGGGATGACCACAAAAATGCGATCGCTAAACATTGTTATGAAAATGATCACCCCATAGATCTTGGAAATCCCATTGTTTTACACCCCTCTGCTGATTATGCCATACATAACGTAATTGGATCTGTCCTACTTGCTAGTAATAAGAATTTTGATTTGTCCCCAGACAATTTTAGTCCATCCTAGCATTAACCAATTCATTATGAGAGAAGTGATAAAACACGAAAACAAAGAACGTTGTCCATAACACACCCAGCTACCCAGGTCAACCCCCGCCACCTGACTCTCCTTAATCACTTTCCCTTACAAGGGTTACGACCAGACATAGCAGAGACTGCCTCGCCGAGAAAGACTGGTGTTGGGCAGCGGGAACAAAAACTGATGTTGGGATTCAGATAACTTACTTAAGTACTGGCACCTGATGAGGTGGATTGTCTCCATGAAACATGCCGTGCCACATGTATAAAAAATGTACATAAGTGAATTTCAATGAACTACTGAAGTGCGATTTCACCTTCATGCTATCATCAAGGGCAAATGTGATTATGAGTTTGGTAAAGTGTGTGAAAGAAGAAAGTTAAGAGTAAATGTGAATAAGAGCAAGGTTATTAGGTACAGTAGGGCTGAGGGTCAAGTCAATTGGGAGGTAAGTTTGAATGGAGAAAAACTGAAGGAAGTAAAGTGTTTTAGATATCTGGGAGTGGATCTGGCAGCGGATGGAACCATGGAAGCGGAAGTGGATCATAGGGTGGGGGAGGGGGCGAAAATCCAGGGAGCCTTGAAGAATGTGTGGAAGTCGAGAACATTATCTCGGAAAGCAAAAATGGGTATGTTTGAAGGAATAGTGGTTCCAACAATGTTGTATGGCTGCGAGGCGTGGGCTATGGATAGAGTTGTGCGCAGGAGGATGGATGTGCTGGAAATGAGATGTTTGAGGACAATGTGTGGTGTGAGGTGGTTTGATCGAGTAAGTAACGTAAGGGTAAGAGAGATGTGTGGAAATAAAAAGAGCGTGGTTGAGAGAGCAGAAGAGGGTGTTTTGAAATGGTTTGGGCACATGGAGTGAATGAGTGAGGAAAGATTGACCAAGAGGATATATGTGTCGGAGGTGGAGGGAACGAGGAGAAGTGGGAGACCAAATTAGAGGTGGAAAGATGGAGTGAAAAAGATTTTGTGCGATCGGGGCCTGAACATGCAGGAGGGTGAAAGGAGGGCAAGGAATAGAGTGAATTGGATCGATGTGGTATACCGGGGTTGACGTGCTGTCAGTGGATTGAATCAGGGCATGTGAAGCGTCTGGGGTAAACCATGGAAAGCTGTGTAGGTATGTATATTTGCGTGTGTGGACGTGTATGTATATACATGTGTATGGGGGTGGGTTGGGCCATGTCTTTCGTCTGTTTCCTTGCGCTACCTCGCAAACGCGGGAGACAGCGACAAAGCAAAAAAAAAAAAAATATATATATATATATATATATATATATATATATATATATATATATATATATATATATATATAATGTATATATTTATTCATTCATTTATTTATTTATTTACTTATTATACTTTGCCGCTGTCTCCCGCGTTAGCGAGGTAGCGCAAGGGAACAGACGAAAGAATGGCCCAACCCACCCACATACACATGTATATACATACACGTCCACACACGCACATATACATACCTATAATTCTCAACATATACATATATATATATATATATATATATACACACACAGACATATATATACACATGTACATAATTCATACTGTCTGCCCTTATTCATTCCCGTCGCCTCCCCGCCACATAATGAAATACTAACCCCCTCCCCCCGCATGTGCGCGAGGTAGCGCTAGGAAAAGACAACAAAGGCCACATTCGTTCACACTCACTCTCTAGCTATCATGTATAATGCACCGAAACCACAGCTCCCTTTCCACATCCAGTCCCCACAGAACTTTCCATGGTTTACCCCAGACCATTCACATGCCCTGGTTCAATCCATTGACAGCACCTCGACCCCGGTATACCACATCGTTCCAATTCACTCTATTCCTTGCACGCCTTTTACCCTCCTGCATGTTGAGGCTCCATCACAAAATCTTTTTCACTCCATCTTTCCAACTCCAATTTGGTCTCTTCTCGTTCCCTCCACCTCTGACACATATATCATCTTTGTCAATCTTTCCTCACTCATTCTCTCCATGACACCAAACCATTTCAAAACACCCTCTTCTGCTCTCTCAACCACACTCTTTTTGTTACCACACATTTCTCTTACCCTTTCATTACTTACTCGATCAAAATACCTCACACCATATATTGTCCTCAAACATCTCATTTCCAACACATCCACCCTCTTCCGCACAACTCTATCTATAGCCCACGCCTCGCAACCATATATCATTGTTGGAACCAACTATTCCTTCAAAAAAACTCATTTTTGCTTTCCAAGATAACGTTCTCGACTTCCATACATTCTTCAACGCTCCCATAACTTTCGCTCCCTCCCCCACCCTATGATTCACTTCCGGTTCCATCCGCTGCCAAATCCACTCCCAGATATCTACAACACTTCACTTCCTCCAGTTTTTCTTCATTAAAACTTACCTCCCAATAGACTTGTCCCTCAACCCTACTGTACCTCATATATCCATTATTACTCATCCCAACATGACAGAGTTAAATTATCATCATTTCATTCTATGTTCCTTAGGGCATTACGTATTTGCAGTCCAGAGTTTATTGATGATGAGTTTGAGAATATACATTCCATTGGATCTAAGTTAAAGTACCCTAGATCTTTCACTGATAAATCCCTTAAGTTAACAAAGAAATCATTTAATAGAGTTGAGCCCAAACCTCCAAATTGGCACCAAGAATCTTTTAGTTCTCCCTTTTAATAATCATTTTACCTTACTTCCCATGATGCTTAAATCCTTTAATGTAGATATTGCCTTTAGCAACAATAATACAATAAAGAATATCTTAATCAGGAATTCACCAGAAAATTCTCTTGGATGCATCTATAAAGTCCCATGTGGAAATTGGGATAAATTCTATGTTGGGCAGACTGGTAAGGATCTTTCTGTTAGACTTAAGCAACATAAATATAGTATAAGAACGGGACAAGAATCAAATGCCTTGTTTAATCACGTTAAAAACTACAATCATTTTATTGACTGGAGTAATGCCATCTCAGTTATTAACCAACTCTATTACCACGAGAATTATTAATGAATCTTCTATTATTAGATACACAAAGAATTATAATCTTAATATTAGTGATGGCCTATACAAATTAGATAACTTTGATAAAATTTGTAAAATGGTAAGTTTATGAACGCTCGTTGTATGTCTTGGACAATCACAAGTTTACCAAATGGCGTCCTAGCTTCGTCTCTTCGATGTATATCAACTGACTTATATTTTTCTCTTGTGTTTCCCCTGATGATGTGATTATTACACGAAAGTGCACTTGGAAACTTATCGTGTTTCATTTTCCCTGTGGACTCGGAGATATCTTGATCACGCGCAAAATTGTGAGCCTTTCCAATATATGTATATAGAGATAGATAGATAGATAGATAGCTTTGTCCGAAACGGATGTGTGGATCTTGAAGGAAAAGGCACTCATCGGTTAAAGGTGTTTAAGATGTGCATTCGAAAAAATGAGGGAATTCTAGATGCTATCGTTGAAAAAGAAACTTGATAGAGACGGATATACAGAGGAAGAATTAAATTCAGCACGTCGTCGAAGCTACATCCTTCTGATGGACATGTAAGAAAGAATAGATATGAAACCTGCAGGAGGAAGCCCGTGGACAATTATGCTGGAACTGATGAAAGAAGGATCAAATTAGTGGATACCAAACAGATAGGGGAAATATAGAACACTAAGGATAATTCGGGAGGTAGACAAACGAGAATACAGGTATCCATTAGATAGCTCTAATGATGAGTACAGTAAACATGTGAAGAGGATGGGGATGCCGAGCTCTGCTCACCTGCTAATAGAGATATTTCTTGGTGGACAGCGTCAATAGCCTTTGCCAGTTTCAGCTTGTACTCGCCGGCTGCCTCCTCTCGTGTTCCAGGGCACTCTTTCGTCTTAGGGCACGGAACAGCTTGCCTCTGGCCATGGTCCACCTTGGGAGCTGTGATACATAGGTTCATTTCAAGAACATGTTTCAAGTAAGAGCTTTAGTCAGAAATGGTGCATTTCTAAGAAACTTGTCACCAATAGCACACAAATTTTGATTCATTTAATCAGTATTTGCCAGTATCAGGGTCAAAGAAAGTTAGATTTAGGCCAAATGTTTTTATTTGTTAATAATTGTAATAATTTCTCATAAAATGATAATTGTCATTATTATTATTATCATTATTAATATACTGATGGTAATAATAGCATTGACGATTATAAGGACTGTTGCTGCTACCACTACTACTAATGATAATAATGATAACGATGATAACAGTAATAATAGTATGTGTTATCATTTTTGTTATTAATAATACTATTATCATTATCATCATTATGGGTATGTTTGAAGGAAAAGTAGTCCAAGCAATATCATAAAGATGCCAGGCATGGAATATAAGTAATGCAGTGCGGAGGAGGGTGGATGTGTTGGAATTGAAATGTATAGTGCGAACTGGTTTCATTTAGTATGTAATGAAAGGGTAGGAGAGATGTGATTGTAAAAAGAGTGTAGTTGAAAGAGCTGAGAGGGTGTGGACATATGGAAAGAATGAGTTAGAAAAGGTTGACAAAGAGGATACGAGTAAGAAGTGGAGGCAAGTAACAAGGAGAACCGGGAGGCCATGTCAGAGATGGATGGATGTAGGGAAGGTTTTTAGCGATCGGGGCCTGGATATGCAGGAAAGTGAAAGGCATGCACTGGCTAGTGATTTGGAACGATGTGATATATAGGGATTGACTTGCTGTCAGTGGACTGAGCCAGTGTATGTGAAGCGTCCGGGGTAAACTATGAAAAGGTCTGTGGGGCCTGGTGTTCGATAAGGAGCTGTGGTTTCGGTGCATTACATTTGACAGCTAGAATGGATGTAAGCGGATACGGCATTTTCTTCTTATGTTCCTGGCGCTACCTTGATAATGCGTGAAAATGAGATGAAGTATGAATAAAGATATGCATGTTTTATTGAATATGACTAATTCAGCATTGATCAGTTCTTTACTAATGTT
The DNA here is from genome assembly GCF_036320965.1 of Panulirus ornatus. Classification (NCBI taxonomy): domain Eukaryota; kingdom Metazoa; phylum Arthropoda; class Malacostraca; order Decapoda; family Palinuridae; genus Panulirus; species Panulirus ornatus. The sequence goes on from NC_092287.1 coordinate 84,209, forward strand.
CTCCGCTTATCAAGCTGTTCTCTTTTACAGGTCTGGTAAATTACCTACAAGCTGGCCAAAGTTCATAAGGGTAGAACCAAACTCAGGTGAAAATCAGTCATGTGATTCTTCGTAGGTATATTGTAACACAACGCTTTGTGATTTGAGTCACATTTTCAGGTGAGGAAAGAACCAGGCCTAGGTGCATATACACAAAGCAAGAACCAGGAGATGAATTATTGGCCATTGAAGTAAACGAGGTAGGCGGCTACTACCTTGCTGCCACAGCTCGCCGGGCATACTGCGACATGATGTCATTACTTATCCGCCGTCACTCGCCGGAATAATGTTAAGGGTAGGGCGCTGGGCGAAACCAGGAGGTTTTCATTTTGTAAGTTCATGCTCGGGGATTTCTCCTTGATGGTAGTAACCGAGATGCGTTTTTGGGTTTCCGCTGTGTAGATGATACAGAAAGCTTTGGGAAAACTTAGTGGGGGTCATGCCTTTCTGACGGACGGGGAGTGGAATTCTTATATTACGTGACTACTCTAGAAGGTTGCTGGTTTTGGTGCTGGGTTGTTTGTAAGCTAGAGATAAAATGTTTCCTTTGAAATTGAAAAAGAATATCACATCTGTCATATAATTGAAGGTCCTATATACATACAATATCAGGCAATACAGTCTTTTACTGCAGAAAGTATCACTCATTAAAAAAGTTATCCTAAGTACATCTCGATTGCTTATATCACTGTGAATAACTTCAATACGAGTAACAAGTAACCTTTGGATATGATGAAGTGCAGGTCTGCCGACTTGTAGGTGATGGTGTAGATGTACAAGGCGACGAGGACGACGACCACCACTACAGCTAGCCGTAGGACCTTCTGACGGATCGTCATGATGCACCACTGTCCTGGGCAGAAAGAACGTCGTTGTTTAAATAGGATTGCATCCTTTAAGAGGAACCGTAAAATCCGTTCCAAGAAACGCAATTATCATAAGTAGAATAGGAATGTTAGATAATATCTTCACACGTTCCGAAGACACGCCCTCCCCTACGCACCTCACCCTCCTCTACACACATACTACTTATCCCACAAACCACATCCCACCTAGACATCAAACCCTTCTCTACACGCGCATACTCTACCCCATACACCATATCCTCCCCTGCACACCACAGCCATTTCTTACACACCACACTTTCCCTCATTCACAATCTCTTACACATCACAGCCTCCCCTACACATCACAATACCCTCCTCGACAAATCACACGCTTCCCTGTACACTCAAACCTTTGAAGGGAACAGACGTGTTTGTGGCGCACCCGAGCCGCCGAAAGTCAATATGATTTGTGTTACTCCCCAACTGGATATTTGGATTACGCTTGATTGGAGTACTGTCTTCACACAAGATTGTCGAATTCCAAATATATATATATATATATATATATATATATGGGAGCGGGTGGCTGGAAATACTCCCCTCTTGTTTTTTTTTTTTTTAATTTTCCAAAAGAAGGAACAGAGAAGGGGGCCAAGTGAGGATATTCCCTCTAAGGCCCAGTCCTCTGTTCTTAACGCTACCTCGCTAACGCGGGAAATGGCGAATAGTATGAAAAAAAAAATATTTATTTATTATACTTTGTCGCTGTCTCCCGCGTTTGCGAGGTAGCGCAAGGAAACAGACGAAAGAAATGGCCCAACCCACCCCCATACATATGTATATACATACGTCCACACACGCAAATATACATACCTACACAGCTTTCCATGGTTTACCCCAGACGCTTCACATGCCTTGATTCAATCCACTGACAGCACGTCAACCCCGGTATACCACATCGCTCCAATTCACTCTATTCCTTGCCCTCCTTTCACCCTCCTGCATGTTCAGGCCCCGATCACACAAAATCTTTTTCACTCCATCTTTCCACCTCCAATTTGGTCTCCCTCTTCTCCTCGTTTCCTCCACCTCCGACACATATATCCTCTTGGTCAATCTTTCCTCACTCATTCTCTCCATGTGCCCAAACCATTTCAAAACACCCTCTTCTGCTCTCTCAACCACGCTCTTTTTATTTCCACACATCTCTCTTACCCTTACGTTACTTACTCGATCAAACCACCTCACACCACACATTGTCCTCAAACATCTCATTTCCAGCACATCCATCCTCCTGCGCACAACTCTATCCATAGCCCACGCCTCGCAACCATACAACATTGTTGGAACCACTATTCCTTCAAACATACCCATTTTTGCTTTCCGAGATAATGTTCTCGACTTCCACACATTCTTCAAGGCTCCCAGAATTTTCGCCCCCTCCCCCACCCTATGATCCACTTCCGCTTCCATGGTTCCATCCGCTACCAGATCCACTCCCAGATATCTAAAACACTTCACTTCCTCCAGTTTTTCTCCATTCAAACTCACCTCCCAATTGACTTGACCCTCAACCCTACTGTACCTAATAACCTTGCTCTTATTCACATTTACTCTTAACTTTCTTCTTTCACACACTTTACCAAACTCAGTCACCAGCTTCTGCAGTTTCTCACATGAATCAGCCACCAGCGCTGTATCATCAGCGAACAACAACTGACTCACTTCCCAAGCTCTCTCATCCCCAACAGACTTCATACTTGCCCCTCTTTCCAAAACTCTTGCATTCACCTCCCTAACAACCCCATCCATAAACAAATTAAACAACCATGGAGACATCACACACCCCTGCCGCAAACCTACATTCACTGAGAACCAATCACTTTCCTCTCTTCCTACACGTACACATGCCTTACATCCTCGATAAAAACTTTTCACTGCTCCTAACAACTTGCCTCCCACACCATATATTCTTAATACCTTCCACAGAGCAACTCTATCAACTCTATCATATGCCTTCTCCTGGTCCATAAATGCTACATATATATATATATATATATATATATATATATATATATATATATATATATATATATATATATATATATATATATATATATATATATATATATATATATATATATCGAGGATGTAAGGCATGTGTACGTGTAGGAAGAGAGGAAAGTGATTGGTTCTCAGTGAATGTAGGTTTGCGGCAGGGGTGTGTGATGTCTCCATGGTTGTTTAATTTGTTTATGGATGGGGTTGTTAGGGAGGTGAATGCAAGAGTTTTGGAAAGAGGGGCAAGTATGAAGTCTGTTGGGGATGAGAGAGCTTGGGAAGTGAGTCAGTTGTTGTTCGCTGATGATACAGCGCTGGTGGCTGATTCATGTGAGAAACTGCAGAAGCTGGTGACTGAGTTTGGTAAAGTGTGTGAAAGAAGAAAGTTAAGAGTAAATGTGAATAAGAGCAAGGTTATTAGGTACAGTAGGGTTGAGGGTCAATTCAATTGGGAGGCGAGTTTGAATGGAGAAAAACTGGAGGAAGTGAAGTGTTTTAGATATCTGGGAGTGGATCTGGCAGCGGATGGAACCATGGAAGCGGAAGTGGATCATAGGGTGGGGGAGGGGCCGAAAATTCTGGGAGCCTTGAAGAATGTGTGGAAGTCGAGAACATTATCTCGGAAAGCAAAAATGGGTATGTTTGAAGGAATAGTGGTTCCAACAATGTTGTATGGTTGCGAGGCGTGGACTATGGATAGAGTTGTGCGCAGGAGGATGGATGTGCTGGAAATGAGATGTTTGAGGACAATGTGTGGTGTGAGGTGGTTTGATCGAGTAAGTAACGTAAGGGTAAGAGAGATGTGTGGAAATAAAAAGAGCGTAGTTGAGAGAGCAGAAGAGGGTGTTTTGAAATGGTTTGGTCACATGGAGAGAATGAGTGAGGAAAGATTGACCAAGAGGATATATGTGTCGGAGGTGGAGGGAACGAGGAGAAGAGGGAGACTAAATTGGAGGTGGAAAGATGGAGTGAAAAAGAATTTGTGTGATCGGGGCCTGAACATGCAGGAGGGTGAAAGGAGGGCAAAGAATAGAGTGAATTGGAGCGATGTGGTATACCGGGGTTGACGTGCTGTCAGTGGATTGAATCAAGGCATGTGTATGGGGGTGGGTTGGGCCATTTCTTTCGTCTGTTTCCTTGCGCTACCTCGCAAACGCGGGAGACAGCGACAAAGCAAAAAAAAAAAAAAAAAAATATATATATATATATATATATATATATATATATATATATATATATATATATATATATTCCTATGAGTCCACGGGGAAAATGAAACACGAAAAGTTCCCAAGTGCACTTTCGTGTAATAATCACATCATCAGGGGAGACACAAGAGAGGAATATAACAGTCAGTTGATGTACATCGAAGAGACTAAGCTAGGACGCCATTTGGTAAACATGTGATTGTCCAAAACATACAACGAGCGTTCATCATATCTTGATCACGCGCAAAATTGTGATCCTTTCCAATATATATATATATATATATATATATATATATATATATATATATATATATATATATATATATATATATATATATTCCTACGAGTCCACGGGGGAAATGAAACACGATAAGTGAAGAGACGTAGCTAGGACGCCATTTGGTAAACAAGTGATTGTTCAAAACAGACAACGAGCGTATCAAACTTATTATGAGGACAAGAAGGTGAATTGTTTACAAATTTTATCAATAAAGTTATCCAATTTGTATAGACCTTCACTTATATCAAGGTTATAATTCTTTGTGTATTTGATAATAGAAGATTCAATGATATTTTTCGTGGTACTGGAGTTAGAGTTAATAACTGGGATGGCGTTACTCCAGTCAATACAAAGATCTTAGTTTTTAATGTGATTAAACAAGGCATTTGATTCTTGTCCTGTTCTTATACTATATTTATGTTGCTTAGGTCTAACAGATAGGAAAATAATGGCATGTTACCATCTTTAGATTGCATGATCCGTGGGCAAGGAAAGAAGTTCAAGTTTAGCGTATACAGAAAATCTACCAATGTAGTCTCATGTATATTATTACTCATCTCAACATGACAGAGTTAGATTATCATCATTTCAGTCTATGTTCCTTAGGGCATTACGTATTTGTAGTGCAGAGTTTATTGATGTTGAGAATATATATTCTATTGGATCTAAGTTAAAGTACCCTAGATCTTTCATTGATAAATCCCTTAAGTCAGCAAAGAAATCATTTTAGAGAGTTGAATTCAAACCTTCGATTGAAACCATGAATCTTTTAGTTCTCCCTTTAAATAACAATTTTACTTTGCTTCCCATTTACTTAAATTATTTGATGCAAATGTTCCCTTCAGTAACAATAATACAATAAAGAATATCTCAATCAGGAACTAACCAGAAAATTCTCCTGTATACATCTATAAAGTACCATGTAGAAATTGTGATAAGTTTTATTTGGGGCAGTCTTTCTGTTAGACTTAAGCAACATGGATGTAGCATAAGAACAGGACAAGAATCAAATGCCCTGTTAATTACAAAAAAACTATTATCATTGTATTGACTGGAGTAATGCCATCTCTGTCATTAACTCCAGTACCACGAGAAATATCATTGAATCTTCTATTTTCAAATGCACAAAGAATTATAGCCTTAACATTAGTGAAGGTCTATACAAATTGGATAACTTTATTGATAAAATTTGTAAACAACTCACCTTGTTCACACAATAAGTTTATTATACGCTCGTTGTCTGTCTTGAACAATCACTTGTTTACCAAATGGCGTCGTAGCTACGTCTCTTCGTTATACATCTACTGACTTGAATTTTTCTCTTGTATCTTTCCTGATGATGTGATTACTCATGCAAGTGCACTTGGGAACTTAACGTGTTTCATTTTCCCCGTGGACTCATAGGAATACACTTGATCACGCGCAAAATTGTGATCCTTTCCAATATATATATATATATATATATATATATATATATATATATATATATATATATATATATTTCTCTTTTTTTTGCTTTGTCGCTGTCTCCCGCGTTTGCGAGGTAGCGCAAGGAAACAGACGAAAGAAATGGCCCAACCCACCCCCATACACATGTATATACATACGTCCACACACGCAAATATACATACCTACACAGCTTTCCATGGTTTACCCCAGACGCTTCACATGCCCTGATTCAATCCACAGACAGCACGTCAACCCCGGTATACCACATCGATCCAATTTACTCCTTTCACCCTCCTGCATGTTCAGGCCCCGATCACACAAAATCTTTTTTACTCCATCTTTCCACCTCCAATTTGGTCTCCCACTTCTCCTATACTATTCCTATAAAATTTCTGTGGCAGTATTTTACCATTTCTTTGCATGGTATATATTTCTTATCTTTTTTCTGCCTGCAACTGAACCGGAAGGAGAAGTGGTTGGGGAGTTGTCTTCTGCTCTACTAATCGTTTATATCACTATATCTAGATTCTTTTTGCGGCTGGTTGTGGACTATTTGGATTTTTATTTCCCCCATCCCATGTACTCCCCTACATACCACACTCACCTCCAAACCAAAACTTTCCCAGCACGCCATACCACTCCAGTACACTACACCCTCTATTATAGACTGCACCTTTCCTTATACACTCTCCATTACACAACATCTGCCCCTACATACCACTCCCTCTCCTGTACACCATACCCATCCCAAAACATCATAGTCTCTCCTGCACACCACATCCTCTCCTACACATCACGCTCTCCCATACGCATAGATACTCATGGGAGTTTGCCCCTCCTATTGATAGTGAACAGACCAAATGTAAACATGGCTGTTGTAAAATCAGTAAGTTCGGAGATGATACTTGCAAAAGATTACAAGATATTTGCAAACATTTCATCCACTGAGGAGTGCCATGAATTTGCTTATTGTGAATAGTTCTTTTCTTATTTATCTAGATACGTAATCCAGTTACTGTTGTTCAACTCTTGTAAACTACATGTATCATGTAAACTGCCATTTCATTCATTGTGTTGCCCAAACCATGTTAACACTTCTCTCATCATATATCCTGTAATGTATTTCAATCATTACGCCCCCCCCCCCCAAGTCCCTGGAACATGTGTGCACTCTGTATCCTCTTTTGTGAACCCGCCCACAGGATGGGTAGGAGTGCATAAAAGATTAGCCGCTCAGGCAGCAAAAATCAATCACCACATCCTCCCCTACACACCATACCTTCATCCACACACCACCTCCGCCCTTACACACCACACTCTCCCTTACACGTAATATCCCCTACACGCCATTGCCCCCTTGACACACCATACCCACCACATCTTCCTTTATACACTATACCCTCCCCTACACACCACATCCTCCCTACACACTACACATTCCCAACACACAACATCATTCCCTATACAGTGCACTCTCCCCTACACTCTATTCCTCCCAGCAAACCAAATTCTCTCATATCGCACACACCCTAACACCCCACATCCTCTCCTTTATACCACACCTTCCCTTGTACACCACGCCCAATCATACCTATCACATCCTTTTCCATACAACACACCCTCCAATGAGAATATACCCCCGCTAAACACCACACCCTTCCGTACGCACTTCATCCTCCCTCAAACATCACACCTTCCCCCGTATGCCGTACCCTTCCACACACATCTTTCCCTACATACCGCATCCTCCACTACTCAGCACACTGTCCTCTACTCACTACATCCTCATCTACACAGCATACCTTCCACTATATGACCATACCCTCCCATACACTTCATTCCCTTCACACTACACCCTTCCCCTACATACCACGTCCTCCTCTACAACCTACCCTTTGCTACACACCATCCCCTCCCGTACTCCACGACATGGTTGCTACCGGTAGACTTGGCTCACTAACTCATCTTACACTACCCGCCAGAGATGAAGCTCTGACTTACATAATATCCACAGATTAAGAAGAAACGGAACATAATTTGCTATTTCTCTAGGTTCTCTTTTTGATCACTGTCATAATCACCACTTCATTTTCAAAAGTTTCTGTACTTACACGAAGGCAAAGGCCGTCAGGAGAGGTCCAACAGACGACTACAGTTGTAATATGTGGTAAAGCCGTAGGGTAGATGGAAGTAGTGATCCGGATACAACTGGCTCACGACAGCCCTCCAGGTGCAGCCAAAGCCGGTGCACCTGTGCGCCACACAAGTGAGCGGAAGATGTTTCATCACAGCAGCACCTCGACCGCACACACTATTCCTCCCTATCTATTTCGTTATAGGTAAGCTTAATCATGGAATTCCTTCCTACATAAATGAAAACCTCTCCCTCGAGTCTACCCGTTGTACACTAGCTCCAGAAAATATCGGTGCAGGGTGGGTGTGATCAACGACCACCGAAAACATACTTTTAACTTGTGACATGTAGGGAGGATTGGTAGGTGTGCGAAGTGAGAGGGGTCAGGGAGAATGGTTTGGTTAAGAGAAGAGGTAGCGAGAGCTTTGTGGAAAAGGAAATCCGGGAAGGCGGCGGGTTTGGATGGTATTGCAATAGAATTTATTAAGAAAGGGGGTGACTATGTGGTTGATTGGGTGGTAAGGATTTTCAATGTATGTATGGATCATGGTGAAGTGCCTGAGGATTGGCGGAATGCATGCATAGTGCCATTTTACAAAGACAAACGGGATAAAGGCGAGTTTTCAAACTACAGAGGCATACATTTGTTGAATATTCTGGGAAATTATATGGGAGGGTATTGATTGAGAAGGTGAAAGCATGTACAAAGCATCAGATTCAGGAAGGCCAGTGTGGTTTCAGAAGTGGTAGAGGTTGTGTGGATCAGGTGTTTGCTTTGAAGAACGTGGATGAGAAATGCTCAGAAAAACAGATGGATTCGTATGTAGCATTTATGGATCTAGAGAAGGCATATGATAAGGTTGATAAGGATGCTTTGTGGAAGGTCTTGATAGTCTATGGTATGGGAGGTAAGCTGCTAGGAGTGAAAAGATTTTACCAAGGATGTAAGGCATGTGTACGAGTAGGAAGTGAGGAGAGTGATTGGCCCCCAGTAATGGTCGGTCTGCGGTAGGGGTTTGTGATGTCTCCATGGTTGTTTTTGTTTATGGATGGGGTGGTAGGGAGTTAAATGCAAGAGTCATGGAGAGAGGGGCTGGTATAAATCTGTTGGGGGTGAGAGGGCCTGGGAAGTGTCAGTTGTTCGCTGATGATACAGCTTTGGTGACTGATTCGAATAAGAAACTGCAGAAGCTGGTGACTGAGTTTGGTAAAGTGTGTGAAAGAAGAAAGCTGAGAGTAAACGTGAATAAAAGCAAGGTAATTAGGTTCAGTAGGGTTGAGGGACAAGTCAATTGGGATGTAAGCTTGAATGGAGAAGAAATGAAGGCAGTGAAGCGTTTTAGATATCTGGGCTTAGGCTTAGCAGTGGATGGAACTATGGAAGCAGAAGTAACAGGGTGGGGAAGAGGGCGAAGGTTCTGGGAACGATGAAGAATGTGTGGAAGGAGAGAACGTTATTTCGGAGAGCAAAAATGGGTATGTTTGAAACAACAGTAGTTCTAACTATCATATTGCTGCGAGCCATGGGCTATGGATAGGGTTGTACGGAGGAGGGTGGATGTGTTGGAAATGAAACGTTTGAGGACAATATGTGGTGTGAGGTGGTTTGATCGAGTAAGTAATGAATGGGTAAGAGAGATGTGTGGAAATAAAAAGAGTGTGGTTGAGAGAGCAGAAGAGGGTGTGTTGAAATGGTTTGGACATATGGAGAGAATGAGTGAGGAAAGATTGACAAAGAAGATATATGTGTCAGAGGCGGAGGGAACAAGGAGAAGCGGGAAACCAGATTGGAGGTGGAATGATAGAGTGAAAAAGATTTGAGCGATCGGGGCCTGAACATACAGGAACGTGAGAGGCGTGCAAGGAATAGGGTGAATTGGAGCGATGTGGTAGACCAGGGTCGACATGCTATCAGTGGACTGAACCAGAGCATGTGATATGTCTGGGGTAAACCATGGAAAGGTGTGTGGGGCCTGGATGTGGATAGGGAGTTGTGGTTTCGGTGCATTACACATGACAGCTAGAGATTGAGTGTGAACGAATGTGGCCTTTTTTGTCTGTTTTCCTGGCGATACCTTGCTGAAGCAGGGGGTAGCGATGCTGTTGCCATTGGGGCAAGGTAGCAGCAAGAATGGATGAAGTCAAGCAAATATGATTATGTACATATGTGTATATATGTATATTTCAGTGTATGTATATATATGTGTCTATGTTGATATGTATATGTATGTATATGTGCGTGTATGGAAAAAAACTGGAGGAAGTGAAGCGTTTTAGATATCACAGTGGATTTGGCAGCGGATGGAACCATGGAAGCGGAAGCGCGTCACAGGGTGGGCGGAGTTCTACGAGCGTTGAGAAATGTGTGGAACGCGAGAACATTATCTCTGAAAGCAAAAATGGGTATGTTTGAAAGAACAGTGATTCCAACAATGTTATATGGTTGAGAGACGTGGACTATGATAGGGTAGTGCGGAGGAGGGTGGATGTGTTGGAAATGAGATGTTTGGAGACAATAAGTGGTGTGAGGTGGTTTGATCGAGTAAGTAACGAAAGGGTAAGAGAGATGTGTGGTTATAAAAAGAGTGTGGTTGAGAGACCAGAAGAGGGTGAAAGACGTGCAAGGAATACAGTGAATTGGAGCGATTTGGTATACTGGGGTCCACGTGCTGTCAATGGATTGAACCAGGGCATGTGAAGCGTCTGGGGTAAACCATAGAAAGTTTTATGGATGTGGAAAGGGAGTGGTTGTTTCGGTGCATTATACATGACAGCTAGAGACTGAGTGTGAACGAATGTGGCCTTTGTTGTCTTTTCTTAGCGCTACCTCGCGCGCGTGCGGGGGAAGTGGGGTTGTCATTTCATGTGTGGCGGGGTGGCGACGGAAATGAATAAAGGCAGCAAGTATGAAGTATGTACATGTGTATATACATATATATATATATATATATATATATATATATATATATATATATATATATATATATATATATATTTCCCTGGGGATAGGGGACAAAGAATACTTCCCACGTATTCCCTGCGTGTCGTAAAAGGCGACTAAAAGGGGAGGGAGCGGGGGGCTGGAAATCCTCCCCTCTCGTTTTTTTTTTTTTTTTTTTTTTTTTTTTTCCAAAAGAAGGAACAGAGAATTGGGCCAGGTGAGGGTATTCCCTCAAAGGCCCAGTCCTCTGTTCTTAATGCTACCTTGCTAATGCGGGAAATGGCGAACAGTTTGAAAGAAAGAAAGATATATATATATATGTGTATGTGTGTATATATGTGTGTGTGTATGTATACGTTGAAATGTATACATATCACCCGACGTAATGATAGTGAAACACCATTATCTCCATCTTTATAATGGTGATCCATTACCATTATCACCCTACGTTATAATGATGATCCACCAACTTCATCACCCGACTTTGTAATAGAGATCCATCAATATAATCACCCAACGTCATAATGGTGATCCACTAACATAATCATCCTACATTATGATAATGATCCACCACCATAATCACCCGAGGCTATATTGGTGAGCCACCACCATCATCACCCGATGTTATAATAGTGAAACACCATCATCACCTGACGCTATAATGATGCTCCACTACCATCATCACCCTACTTTATAATGGTGATCCACCACCATCATTACCCGAAGGTGTAATAGTGATCCACCAACACTGACATCCTATGTTATAGTGGTGATCCACCAGCATCATCAACCTACTTTGTAATGGTGATCAACCACCATCACCTGACGTTGTAATAGTGATCTACCATCATCGACACCCTCCGTTACAGTGGTGACCCACCACCATCACACAACCATATAACTGATCCACCACTATCATCACCAGATGTTATAATGGTGATCTACAACCATCATCACCTCACGTTATGATGATGAACCACCATCATCATCACCGGCCTTTATAATGGTGATCCACTACCATCACCCTACGTTATAATGGTGATCCACTACCATCATCATCCTAAGTTATAATGATGATCGACCACCATCATCATCCTTCGTTATAATGGGGATCCACCACCATTATCACCTTACGTCATAATGTTGATCTACCACATTCATCACTCTCGGCAAAATGGTCATCCATCACAATCATCATCCTACATCATAATAGTGATCCACTACCATCATGAACCAATGTTATAATGGTGATCGACCACCATCATCACCCTACGTTATCATAATGATCCACCACCTTCATCAATCTAAGTTAAAATGATGATCCACAACCATCATCACCCTACTTTATAATGATCCACTACAATCATGCGTTATGATAATCATCCACCACCATCATCTCCCTATATTATAATGGTGTTCCCCCACCATCATCCCATATGTTATATGACCCAAAGTTATATTAGTGATCCACCACCATCATCTCCCTACATTATAAAGGTGATCCACTACATCACTGCGTTATGATTGTGAATCTTATACATCATCACCCGACATTATAATGGTGATCCACCATCATCACCCTACGTTATAATGGTGATACACTACCACCATCAACCTACGTTATGATAGTGATCAACCATCATCATCATCCGACGTTATGATGGTGATCCACCGATATCACCACCTGACGTTATAATGGTGACCTACCACTATCATCACCCAAGGTTATAATAGTGATTCACCGCAATCATCAACTTACGTTATAATGTTGATCAACCACCATCATCACCCGACGTTGTAATGGTGATCCACGACCATCATCACCTTGCGATATGATGGTGATCCACCACCATCACCCTAAGTTATAATGGTGATCCACTACCATCCTCACCCTACGTTATAAAGGTGATGCATCATCATCAACACCCTACGATGCAATGGTGATCAACCACCATCATCACCCTACGTTATAATGGTGAACGACCGCCATCGTCAACAGACGTTATTATGGTGATCCATTAGAATCATCATTCTATGTTGTAACAGTGATCCACCACCATCATCACCCTACTTTATAATAGTGATCCACCACCATCACATGACGTTATAATGGTGATCTACCGCCATCATCACCCTATGTTATGATGGTGATCCAACACCATCATCACTACGTTATAATAGTGATCCATCATCATCATCATCCTACGTTATAATGATTACCCACCACCATCACTAATTTACGTTATAACATTACGCTATAACAGTGATCCACCGCTACCATCATACCACGCTGTAACAGTGATCCACCGTTACCATCATACCACATTATAACAGTGATCTACTGTTACCATCATACCACATAACACTGATCCACCGTTACCATCATAGCACACTATAACAGTGATTCACCGTTACCATCATACCACATTATAACAGTGATCCACCGTTACCATCATACCACACTATAACAGTGATTCACCGCTATCATACCACATTATAACAGTGATCCACCGTTCACCTCTACCGTCAAAGCTTCGTATCACACTAGGGGACGCCGTTCACCGCTACCGTCCAGGCTTCGTGTCACACTAAAGGGAAGCGGTTCACTACTACCGTCTAGGTTTCGTGTCATACTAAAGGGACGCCGTTCACCGCTACTGTCCAGGCTTCGTATTACACTGAAGGGACGCCGTTCACCTCTACCGTCTAAGCTTCGTACCACACTGAAGGGACACCGTACACCGCTACTGTCCAGGCTTCGTATCGCACTGAAGGGACGCTGTTCGCCTCTACAGTCTAAGCTTCGTACCACACTGAAGGGACACCGTACACCGCTACTGTCCAGGCTTCGTATCACGCTGAAGGGACACTGTTCACCACTACTGTCCTAGCTTCATATCACAATGAAGGGACGCTGTTCACCGCTGCCGTTCAGGCTTCGTTTCACACTGAAGGGAAGCTGTTCACCACTACCGTCCAAGCTTCGTATGACACTAAGGGAACGCTATTTACTGGTAAGATCTAGGAAGGAATTTCACCCTCTGTGGTTCATAGAGGGTAATACCAATGAAGGGAGGCCCTTCACTCCAACGCTACAAGGGATGCACCTCACCGTTGTGGTCCTGGCAAGGTACGACATCTCTTCATGCGGTTGTGCATGCCCATTGTCTTATCGTCCGCCCAGATAACAGTTCTAGATATAACGGTAAAAGATAAATATAAAAAAAAGAGCTTAATCACAAGGAATGTCACCACAGACAGCGTCCATTGTGTATTCTCTCTCTCTCTCTCTCTCTCTCTCTCTCTCTCTCTATATATATATATATATATATATATATATATATATATATATATATATATATATATCCCAAGGGGATGAGAGAGCTTGGGAAGTGAGTCAGTTGTTGTTCGCTGATGATACAGCGCTGATGGTTGATTCATGTGAGAAACTGCAGAAGCTGGTGACTGAGTTTGGTAAAGTTTGTGGAAGAAGAAAGTTAAGAGTAAATGTGAATAAGAGCAAGGTTATTAGGTACAGTAGGGTTGAGGGTCAATTCAATTGGGAGGTGAGTTTGAATGGAGAAAAACTGGAGGAAGTGAAGTGTTTTAGATATCTGGGAGTGGATCTGGCAGCGGATGGAACCATGGAAGCGGAAGTGGATCATAGGGTGGGGGAGGGGGCGAAAATTCTGGGGGCCTTGAAGAATGTGTGGAAGTCGAGAACATTATCTCGGAAAGCAAAAATGGGTATGTTTGAAGGAATAGTGGTTCCAACAATGTTGTATGGTTGCGAGGCGTGGGCTATGGATAGAGTTGTGCGCAGGAGGATGGATGTGCTGGAAATAAGATGTTTGAGGACAATGTGTGGTGTGAGGTGGTTTGATCGAGTGAGTAACGTAAGGGTAAGAGAGATGTGTGGAAATAAAAAGAGCGTGGTTGAGAGAGCAGAAGAGGGTGTTTTGAAGTGGTTTGGGCACATGGAGAGAATGAGTGAGGAAAGATTGACCAAGAGGATATATGTGTCGGAGGTGGAGGGAACGAGGAGAAGAGGGAGACCAAATTGGAGGTGGAAAGATGGAGTGAAAAAGATTTTGTGTGATCGGGGCCTGAACATGCAGGAGGGTGAAAGGAGGGCAAGGAATAGAGTGAATTGGAGCGATGTGGTATACCGGGGTTGACGTGCTGTCAGTGGATTGAATCAAGGCATGTGAAGCGTCTGGGGTAAACCATGGAAAGCTGTGTAGGTATGTATATTTGCGTGTGTGGACGTATGTATATACATGTGTACGGGGGGGGGGGGGTTGGGCCATTTCTTTCGTCTGTTTCCTTGCGCTACCTCGCAAACGCGGGAGACAGCGACAAAGTATAATAAAAATAAAAAAAAAAAAATATATATATATATATATATATATATATATATATATATATATATACATATATATATATATATATATATATATTTATATATATAATCATTACGATACTTAATCGCCGTCTCCCGCGTTAGCAAGGAAGTGCAAGGAAACAGACGAAAGAATGACCCAACCGACTCACATACTCATGTACATACATAAATGCCCATACACGCACATATACATACCCATATATTTCAATGTACACATACATATACATACACAGACATATATACACATACACATATTCATACTTTCTTCCTTCATCCATTCTCGTCGCCGCCCCGCCACACATGAAACAGCACCCACCCCCGCGAGGTAGCGCTAGGAAAAGACAACAAAAGTCCACATTCTTTCACACTCAGTCTCTAACTGTCATGTGTAATGCAGCGAAACCACAGCTCCCTTTCCACATCCAGGCCCCACAAAACTTTCCATGGTTTACCCCAGACGCTTCGCATGCCCTGGTCCAATCCACCGACAGGACGTCCACCCCAGTATACCACATCGTTCCAATTCACTCTATTCCCTGCACGCCTTTCACCCTCCTGCATGTTCAGGCCCCAATCGCTCAAAATCTTTTTCACTCCATTCTTCCACCTCCAATTTGGTCTCCCACTTCTCGTTCCCTCCACCTCTGACACATATATCCTTTGTCAATCTTTCCTCACTCATTCTCTTCATGTGACTAAACCATCTCGACACACGCTCTTCTTCTCTTTCAACCACACTATTTTCATTACCACACATCTCTCTTGCCCTTTCATTACTTACTCGATCAAACCACCTCACACCACATATTGTCCTTAAACATTTCTTTTCCAACACATCCACCCTTCTCCGCACAACCCTATCTACAGCCCATGCCTGGCAACCATATAACATTGTTGGAATCACTATTCCTACAAACATACCCATTTTTGCTCTCCGAAATAACGTTCTCGCCTTCCGCACATTCTTCAACGCTCCCAGAACCTTCACCCCCTCCCCCAACCTGTGACTCACTTCCGCTTCCATGGTTCCATCCGCTGTTAAATCCACTCCCAGATATCCCAAACTTCACTTCCTCTAGTTCTTCTCCATTGAAACTTGCCTCCCAATTGATTTGTCCCTCAACCCTCCAGAACCTAATAACCTTGCTCTTATTCACATTTACTCTCAGCTTTCTTCTCACACTTTACTAAACTCAGTCACCAACTTTTGCAGTTTCTCACCAGGGATGTATCATCAGCGAACAGCAACTGACTCACTTCCCAAGCCCTCTCATCCACAACAGACTGCATACATGCCCCTCTCCCCAAAACTTTTGCATTTTCCTCCCTAACAACCCCATCCATAAACAAACTAAACAACCATGGAGACATCACGCACCCTTGCCGCAAACCGACATTCACTGAGAACCAATCACCTTCCTCTCTTCCTACTCGTGCACATGCTTTACATCCTCGATAAAAGCTTTTCACTGCTTCTAGCAACTTACCTCCCACACCACACACTCTCAATACCTTCCACAGAGCATCTCTATCAGCTATATAATATGTCATCTCTAGATAAATAAATGTTACATACAAATCCATCTGTTGTTCTAAGCATTTCTCACATACATTCTTCAAAGCAAACACCTGATCTACAGATCCTATACCACTTCTAAAACCACACTGCTCTTCCCCAATCTGATGCTCTGTACATGCCTTTACCCTCTCAATCAATACCCTCCCATATAATTTCCCAGGAATACTCAACAAACATATACCTCTAATTTGAACACACCTTTATCCCCTTTGCCTTTTACAATGGCACTATGCACGCATTCCGCCAATCCTCAGGCACTTCATGAACCCTATACACATTGGATATCCTTACCAACCGGTCAACAACGCAGTCGCCCTTCTTCTTTATGAATTCCACTGCAATACCATCCAAACGCGTCGCCATGCCGACTTTCATCTTCTGCAAAGCTTTCATTACCTCTTCTCCGTTTACCAAACCATACTCCCTGACCCTTTCGCTTCGCACACCACCTCGACTAAAACACTCCACATCTGCCACTATGTCATTACACATATTCAACAAACCTTCAAGATACTCACTCCATCTCCTCACTTCACCACTACCCATTATTACCTCCCCGTTAGCCCCCCTTCACTGATGTTCCCATTTGTTCCCTTGTCTTACGCACGTTATCTACCTCCTTTCAAAACATCTTTTTATTCTTCCTAAAATTTAAAGATACTCCCTCACCCAAACTGTCATTTGCCCTCTTTTTCACCTCTTGCACCTATCTCTTGACCTCCTGCCTCTTTCTTTTATACATCTCCCAGTCATTCGCACTACTTCCCTGCAAGAATCCTCCAAACTCCTCTCTTCTCTTTCACTAACAATCTTACTTCTTTATCCCACCACTCACTACCTTTTCTAATCCGTCCACCTCCCACCTTTCTCATGCCACAGGCATCTTTTGCACAAGCCATCACTGCTTCCCTAAATACATCCCATTCCTCCCCCACTCCCATTGCGTCCTTTGCTCTCACCTTTTACCATTCTGCACTCAATCTCTCCTGGTACTTCCTGTCGTGCATCAAAACTACTAACACACTCACTTAGCTGCTCCCAAAACACTTGCCTCTCATGATCTTTCTTCTCGTGCCCAGGTGCATATACACCAATAATCACCCATCTCTCTCCATCCACTTTCAGTTTTACCCATATCAATCAAGAGTTAATTTCCTACAGTATCACATACTCCCACCACTCCTGTTTCAGGAGTAGTGCTACTCCTTCCCTTGCTCTCGTCCTCTCACTAACCCCTGACTTTACTCCCACGACATTCCCAAACCACTCTTCCCCTTTACCTTTGAGCTTCGTTTCACTCGGAGTCAAAACATCCAGGTTCCTTTTCTCAAACATACTACCTATCTCTCCTTTTTTTCTCATCTTGGTTACATCCACACACACTTAGACACCCCAATCTGAGCCTTCGAAGAGGATGAGCACTCCCCGCGTGACTCATTCTGTTTCCCCTTTTAAAAAGAATACTTCCCACGCATTCCTCACATGTCGTAGAAGGCGACTAAAGGGGACGGGAGCGGGAGTGCTGGAAACCCTCCCCTCCTTGTATTTTAACTTTCTAAAAGGGGAAACAGAAGGAGTCACGCGGGGAGTGCTCATCCTCCTCGAAGGCTCAGATTGGGGTGTATAAATACGTGTGGATATAACCAAGATGAGAAAAAGGAGAGATAGGTAGTATGTTTGAGGAAAGGAACCTGGATGTTTTGACTCTGCGTGAAACGAAGCTCAAGGGTAAAGGGGTAGAGTGGTTTGGGAATGTCTTGGGAGTAAAGTCAGGGGTTAGTGAAAGGCCAAGAGCAAGGGAAGGAGTAGCACTACTCATGAAACAGGAGTGGTGGGAGTATGTGATAGAGTGTAAGAAAGTAAACTCTAGATTGATATGGGTAAAACTGAAAGTGGATGGAGAGAGATGAGTGATTATTGGTGCATATGCACCTGGACATGAGAAGTAAGATCATGAGAGGCAAGTGTTTTGGAAGCAGATGAGCGAGTGTGTTAGTAGCTTTGATGCACGAGACCGGGTTATAGTGATGGGTGATTTGAATGCAAATGTGAGTAATGTGGCAGTTGAGGGAATAATTGGTGTACATGGGGTGTTCAGTGTTGTAAATGGAAATCGTGAAGATCTTGTAGATTTATGTGCTGAAAGAGGACTGGTGATTGGGAATACCTGGTTTAAAAAGAGAGATATACACAAGTATACGTATGCAAGTAGGAGAGATGGCCAGAAAGCGTTATTGGATTACGTGTTAATTGATAGGCGCGCGAAAGAGAGAATTTTGGATGTTTATGTGCTGTGTTTATGTGCTGAAAGGTGCAACTGGAGGGATGTCTGATCATTATCTTGTGGAGGCGAAGACTTTTAGAGGCTTTCAGAAAGGAAGAGAGAATGTTGGGATGAAGAGAGTGGTGAGAGTAAGTGAGCTTGGGAAGGAGAGTGGTGAGAGTAAGTGAGCTTGGGAAGGAGACTTGTGTGAGGAAGTACCAGGAGAGACTGAGTACAGAATGGAAAAAGGTGAGAACAAAGGAGTAAGGGGAGTGGGGGAGGAATGGAATGTATTTAGGGAAGCAGTGATGGCTTGCGCAAAAGACGCTTGTGGCACGAGAAGCGTGGGGGGTGGGCAGATTAGAAAGGGTAGTGAGTGGTGGGATGAAGAAGTAAGATTATTAATGAAAGAGAAGAGAGAGGCATTTGGACGATTTTTGCAGGGAAATGATGCAAATGACTGGGAGATATATAAAAGAAAGAGGCAGGAGGTCAAGAAAAAGGTGCAAGAGGTGAAAAAGAGGGCAAATGAGAGTTGGGGTGAGAGAGTATCATTGAATTTTAGGGAGAATAAAAAGATATTTTGGAAGGAGGTAAATAAAGTGCGTAAGACAAGGGAACAAATGGGAACCTCAGTGAAGGGCGCTAATGGAGAGGTGATAACAAGTAGTGGTGATGTGAGAAGATGGAGTGAGTATTTTGAAAGTTTGTTCAATGTTTTTGATGATAGAGTGGCAGATATAGGGCGTTTTGGTCGAGGTGGTGTGCAAAGTGAGAGGGTTAGAGAGAATGATTTGGTAAACAGGGAAGAGGTAGCAAAAGCTTTGCGGAAGATGAAAGCCGGCGGGTTTGGATGGTAT
This sequence comes from Panulirus ornatus, assembly GCF_036320965.1. Taxonomy (NCBI): domain Eukaryota; kingdom Metazoa; phylum Arthropoda; class Malacostraca; order Decapoda; family Palinuridae; genus Panulirus; species Panulirus ornatus. The sequence continues at coordinate 104,255 of NC_092287.1, forward strand.
TGCAGTGGAATTTATTAAAAAAGGGGGTGACTGTATTGTTGAGGTTATTTAGTGTATGTATGATTCATGGTGAGGTGCCTGAGGATTGGCGGAATGCTTGTATAGTGCCATTGTACAAAGGCAAAGGGGATAAAAGCGAGTGCTCAAATTACAGAGGTACAAGTTTGTTGAGTACTCCTGGTAAATTATATGGAAGGGCATTGATTGAGAGGGTAAAGGCATGTACAGAGCATTAGATTGGGGAAGAACAGTGTGGTTTCAGAAGTGGTAGAGGATGTGTGGATCAGGTGTTTGCTTTGAAGAATGTATGCGAGAAATACATAGAAAAGCAAATGGATTTGTATGTAGCATTTATGGATCTGGAGAAGGCATATGATAGAGTTGATAGAGATGCTCTGTGAAAGGTATTAAGAATATATGGTGTGGGAGGCAAGTTGTTAGAAGCAAGTGAAAAGTTTTTATCGAGAATGTAAGGCATGTTTATGTGTAGGAAGAGAGGAAAGTGATTGGTTCTTAGTGAATGTAGGTTTGCGGCAAGGGTGTGTGATGTCTCCATGGTTGTTTAATTTGTTTATGGATGGGATTGTTAGGGAGGTGAATGTAAGAGTTTTGGAAAGAGGCAAGTATGCAGTCTGTTGTGGATGAGAGAACTTGGGAAGCGAGTCAGTTGTTGTTCGCTGATGATACAGCGCTAGTAGCTGATTCATGTGAGAAACTACAAAAGCTGGTGACTGAGTTTGGTAAAGTGTGTGAAAGAATAAGCTGAGAGTAAATGTGAATAAGAGCAAGGTTATTAGGTTCAGTAGGGTTGAGGGACAAGTCAATTGGGAGGTAAGTTTGAATGGAGAGAAACTTGAGGAAGTGAAGTGTTTTAGATATCGGAGTGGATTTGGCAGCGGATGGAACCATGGAAGCTGAAGTGAATCATAGGGTGGGGGAGGGGCGAAAGTTCTGGTAGCGTTGAAGAATGTGTGGAAGTCGAGAACATTATCTCGGAAAGCAAAAATGGGTATGTTTGAAGGCATAGTGGTTCCAACAATGTTATATGGTTGCGAGGCGTGGGCTATAGATAAGAGTTGTGCAGAGGAGGGTGGATGTGATGGAAATTAGATATTTGAGGACAATATGTGGTGCGAGGTGGTTTGATCGAGTAAGTAATAATAGGGTAAGAGAGATGTGTCGTAATAAAAAGAGTGTGGTTGAGAGAGCAGAAGAGGGTGTTTTGAAATGGTTTGGTCACATGGAGAGAATGAGCGAGGAAAGATTGACCAAGAGGATATATGTGTCAGTGGTGGAGGGAAGGAGGAGAAGTGGGAGACCAAATTGGAGGTGGAAAGATGGAGTGAAAATGATTTTGAGTGATCGGGGCCTGAACATGCAGGAGGGTGAAAGGCGTGCAAGGAATAGAGTGAATTGGAACGATGTGGTATACCGCGGTAGAGGTGCTGTCAATGGATTGAACCAGGGCATGTGAAGCGTCTGGGGTTACCCATGGAAAGTCTGTGGGCCTGGATGTGGAAAGGGAGCTGTGGTTTCTGTGCATTATTACATGACAGCTAGAGACCGAGTGTGAACGAATGTGGCCTTTGTTGTCTTTTCCTAGCGCTACCTCGCGCACATGAGGGGGGAGGGGGTTGTTATTGCATGTGTGGCGGGGTGGCGATGGGAATGAATAAGGGCAGACAGTGTAAATAATGTACATGTGCATATATGTATATGTCTGTGTGTGTATATATACATGTATACGTTGAGACGTATAGGTATGTATATTTGCGTGTGTGGACGTGTATGTATATACATGTGTATGTGGTTGGGTTGGGCCATTCTTTCGTCTGTTTTCTTGCGCTACCTCGCGAGACAGCGACAAAGCAAAATAAATAAAATAAATGAATTATATATATATATATATTTTTTTTTTTTTTTTTTATACCTCGTCGCTGTCTCCCGCGGTTGCGAGGTAGCGCAAGGAAACAGACGAAAGAAATGGCCCAACCCCCCCCATACACATGTACATACACACGTCCACACACGCAAATATACATACCTACACAGCTTTCCATGGTTTACCCCGGACGCTTCACATGCCTTGATTCAATCCACTGACAGCACGTCAACCCCTGTATACCACATCGCTCCAATTCACTCTATTCCTTGCCCTCCTTTCACCCTCCTGCATGTTCAGGCCCCGATCACACAAAATCCTTTTCACTCCATCTTTCCACCTCCAATTTGGTCTCCCTCTTCTCCTCGTTCCCTCCACCTCCGACACATATATCCTCTTGGTCAATCTTTCCTCACTCATTCTCTCCATGTGCCCAAACCATTTCAAAACACCCTCTTCTGCTCTCTCAACCACGCTCTTTTTATTTCCACACATCTCTCTTACCCTTACGTTACTTACTCGATCAAACCACCTCACACCACACATTGTCCTCAAACATCTCATTTCCAGCACATCCATCCTCCTGCGCACAACTCTATCCATAGCCCACGCCTCGCAACCATACAACATTGTTGGAACCACTATTCCTTCAAACATACCCATTTTTGCTTTCCGAGATAATGTCCTCGACTTCCACACATTTTTCAAGGCTCCCAAAATTTTCGCCCCCTCCCCCACCCTATGATCCACTTCCGCTTCCATGGTTCCATCCGCTGACAGATCCACTCCCAGATATCTAAAACACTTCACTTCCTCCAGTTTTTCTCCATTTAAACTCACCTCCCAATTGACTTGACCCTCAACCCTACTGTACCTAATAACCTTGCTCTTATTCACATTTACTCTCAACTTTCTTCTTCCACACACTTTACCAAACTCCGTCACCAGCTTCTGCAGTTTCTCACATGAATCCGCCACCAGCGCTGTATCATCAGCGAACAACAACTGACTCACTTCCCAAGCTCTCTCATCCCCAACAGACTTCATACTTGCCCCTCTTTCCAAGACTCTTGCATTTACCTCCCTAACAACCCCATCCATAAACAAATTAAACAACCATGGAGACATCACACACCCCTGCCGCAAACCTACATTCACTGAGAACCAATCACTTTCCTCTCTTCCTACACGTACACATGCCTTACATCCTCGATAAAAACTTTTCACTGCTTCTAACAACTTGCCTCCCACACCATATATTCTTAATACCTTCCACAGAGCATCTCTATCAACTCTATCATATGCCTTCTCCAGATCCATAAATGCTACATACAAATCCATTTGCTTTTCTAAGTATTTCTCACATACATTCTTCAAAGCAAACACCTGATCCACACATCCTCTACCACTTCTGAAACCACACTGCTCTTCCCCAATCTGATGCTCTGTACCTGCCTTCACCCTCTCAATCAATACCCTCCCATATAATTTACCAGGAATACTCAACAAACTTATACCTCTGTAATTTGAGCACTCACTCTTATCCCCTTTGCCTTTGTACAATGGCACTATGCACGCATTCCGCCAATCCTCAAGCACCTCACCATGAGTCATACATACATTAAATAACCTTACCAACCAGTCAACAATACAGTCACCCCCTTTTTTAATAAATTCCACTGCAATACCATCCAAACCTGCTGCCTTGCCGGCTTTCATCTTCCGCAAAGCTTTTACTACCTCTTCTCTGTTTACCAAATCATATATATATATATATATATATATATATATATATATATATATATATATATATATATATATATAGGTAAATGCAAGAGTCCTGGAAAGAGGGGCAAGTATGAAGTCTGTTGGGGATGAGAGAGCTTGGGAAGTGAGTCAGTTGTTGTTCGCTGATGATACAGCGCTGGTGGCTGATTCATGTGAGAAACTGCAGAAGCTGGTGACTGAGTTTGGTAAAGTGTGTGGAAGAAGAAAGTTAAGAGTAAATGTGAATAAGAGCAAGGTTATTAGGTACAGTAGGGTTGAGGGTCAAGTCAATTGGGAGGTGAGTTTGAATGGAGAAAAACTGGAGGAAGTGAAGTGTTTTAGATATCTGGGAGTGGATCTGTCAGCGGATGGAACCATGGAAGCGGAAGTGGATCATAGGGTGGGGGAGGGGGCGAAAATTTTGGGAGCCTTGAAAAATGTGTGGAAGTCGAGAACATTATCTCGGAAAGCAAAAATGGGTATGTTTGAAGGAATAGTGGTTCCAACAATGTTGTATGGTTGCGAGGCGTGGGCTATGGATAGAGTTGTGCGCAGGAGGATGGATGTGCTGGAAATGAGATGTTTGAGGACAATGTGTGGTGTGAGGTGGTTTGATCGAGTAAGTAACGTAAGGGTAAGAGAGATGTGTGGAAATAAAAAGAGCGTGGTTGAGAGAGCAGAAGAGGGTGTTTTGAAGTGGTTTGGGCACATGGAGAGAATGAGTGAGGAAAGATTGACCAAGAGGATATATGTGTCGGAGGTGGAGGGAACGAGGAGAAGAGGGAGACCAAATTGGAGGTGGAAAGATGGAGTGAAAAAGATTTTGTGTGATTGGGGCCTGAACATGCAGGAGGGTGAAAGGAGGGCAAGGAATAGAGTGAATTGGAGCGATGTGGTATACAGGGTTTGACGTGCTGTCAGTGGATTGAATCAAGGCATGTGAAGCGTCTGGGGTAAACCATGGAAAGCTGTGTAGGTATGTATATTTGCGTGTGTGGACGTGTGTATGTACATGTGTATGGGGGGGGGGGTTGGGCCATTTCTTTCGTCTGTTTCCTTGCGCTACCTCGCAAACGCGGGAGACAGCGACAAAGTATAAAAAAAAAAAAAAAAAAAATATATATATATATATATATATATATATATATATATATATATATATATATATATATATGTGAGAAATGTATGTGAGAAATACTTAGAAAAGCAAATGGATTTGTATGTAGCATTTATGGATCTGGAGAAGGCATATGATAGAGTTGATAGAGATGCTCTGTGGAAGGTATTAAGAATATATGGAGTGGGAGGCAAGTTGTTAGAAGCAGTGAAAAGTTTTTATCGAGGATGTAAGGTATGTGTACGTGTAGGAAGAGATGAAAGTGATTGGTTCTCAGTGAACGTAGGTTTGCGGCAGGGGTGTGTGATGTCTCCATGGTTGTTTAATTTGTTTATGGATGGGGTTGTTAGGGAGGTGAATGCAAGAGTTTTGGAAAGAGGGGCAAGTATGAAGTCTGTTGGGGATGAGAGAGCTTGGGAAGTGAGTCAGTTGTTGTTCGCTGATGATACAGCGCTGGTGGCTGATTCATGGGAGAAACTGCAGAAGCTGGTGACTGAGTTTGGTAAAGTGTGTGAAAGAAGAAAGTTAAGAGTAAATGTGAATAAGAGCAAGGTTATTAGGTACAGTAGGGTTGAGGGTCAAGTCAATTGGGAGGTGAGTTTGAATGGAGAAAAACTGGAGGAAGTGAAGTGTTTTAGATATCTAGGAGTGGATCTGGCAGAGGATGGAACCATGGAAGCGGAATTGGATCATAGGGTGGGGGAGGGGGCGAAAATTCTGGGAGCCTTGAAGAATGTGTGGAAGTCGAGAACATTATCTCGGAAAGCAAAAATGTGTATGTTTGAAGGAATAGTGGTTCCAATAATGTTGTATGGTTGCGAGGCGTGGGCTATGGATAGAGTGGGGCGCAGGAGGATGGATGTGCTGGAAATGAGATGTTTGAGGACAATGTGTGGTGTGAGGTGGTTTGATCGAGTAAGTAATGTAAGGGTAAGAGAGATGTGTGGAAATAAAAAGAGCGTGGTTGAGAGAGCAGAAGAGGGTGTTTTGAAATGGTTTGGGCACATGGAGAGAATGAGTGAGGAAAGATTGACCAAGAGGATATATGTGTCGGAGGTGGAGGGAACGAGGAGAAGTGGGAGACCAAATTGGAGGTGGAAAGATGGAGTGAAAAAGATTTTGTGTGATCGGGGCCTGAACATGCAGGAGGGTGAAAGGAGGGCAAGGAATAGAGTGAATTGGAGCGATGTGGTATACCGTGGTTGACGTGCTGTCAGTGGATTGAATCAGGGCATGTGAAGCGTCTGGGGTGAACCATGGAAAGCTGTGTAGGTGTGTATATTTGCGTGTGTGGACGTATGTATATACATGTGTATGGGGGTGGGTTGGGCCATTTCTTTCGTCTGTTTCCTTGCGCTACCTCGCAAACGCGGGAGACAGCGACAAAGCAAAAAAAAAACAAATATATATATATATATATATATATATATATATATATATATATATATATATATATATATATATATATATATATTCCTACGAGTCTACGGGGAAAATGAAACACGATAAGTTCCCATGTGCACTTTCGTGTATTAATCACATCATCAGGGGAGACAAGAGAAATATAACAGTCAGTTGATATACATCGAAGAGATGAAGCCAGGACACCATTAGGTAAACATGCTTCATCTCTTCGATGTATATCAAGTGACTTGTATATCTCCCTTGTATCTCCCATGATGATGTGATTATTACACGAACGTGCACTTGGGAACTTATCGAGTTTCATTTTCCCCGTGGACTCATAGGAATATCTTGATCACGCGCAAAAATTTTTATCCTTTTTGATATATATATTTTTTTTTCTTTTTTTTCTTGTTTTGTCGCTGTCTCCCGCGTTTGCGAGGTAGCGCAAGGAAACAGACGAAAGAAATGGCCCAACCCTCCCCCATACACATGTATATACATACGTCCACACACGCAAATATACATACCTACACAGCTTTCCATGGTTTACCCCAGACGCTTCACATGCCCTGATTCAATCCACTGACAGCACGTCAACCCCGGTATATCACATCGATCCAATTCACTCTATTCCTTGACCTCCTTTCACCCTCCTGCATGTTCAGGCCCCGATCACACAAAATCTTTTTCACTCCATCTTTCCACCTCCAATTTGGTCTCCCACTTCTCCTCGTTCCCTCCACCTCCGACACATTTATCCTCTTGGTCAATCTTTCCTCACTCATTCTCTCCATGTGCCCAAAAAATTTCAAAACACCCTTTTCTGCTCTCTCAACCACGCTCTTTTTATTTCCACACATCTCTCTTACCCTTACGTTACTTACTCGATCAAACCACCTCACACCACACATTGTCCTCAAACATCTCATTTCCAGCACATCCATCCTCCTGCGCACAACTCTATCCATAGCCCACGCCTCGCAACCATACAACATTGTTGGAACCACTATTCCTTCAAACATACCCATTTTTGCTTTCCGAGATAATGTTCTCGACTTCCACACATTCTTCAAGGCTCCCAGAATTTTCGCCCCCTCCCCCACCCTATGATCCACTTCCGCTTCCATGGTTCCATCCGCTGCCAGATCCACTCCCAGATATCTATAACACTTTACTTCCTCCATTCCTCCAGTTTTTCTCCATTCAAACTTACCTCCCATTTGACTTGACCCTCAACCCCACTGTACCTAATAACCTTGCTCTTATTCACATTTACTCTTAACTTTCTTCTTTCACACACTTTACCAAACTCAGTCACCAGCTTCTGCAGTTTCTCACATGAATCAGCCACCAGCGCTGTATCATCAGCGAACAACAACTGACTCACTTCCCAAGCTCTCTCATCCCCAACAGACTTCATATATATATATATATATATATATATACATATATATATATATAATGTGTGTGTGTGTGTGTGTGTGTGTGTGTGTAGAACATCAGATTAGGGAGGAGCAGTGTGGTTTCAGAAGTGCAGAATGTATGCGAGAAATAGAAAAACAGATGGATTTGTATATGGCGTTTATGGATCTGGAGAAGGCATATGATAGGGCTAATAGAAATGCTTTGCGGAAGGTCTTAAGAATGTATGGTGTTCGAGATAAGCTGCTAGAAGCAGTGAGAAATATTAATAGAGTGTGTAAGACATGTATACGAGTAAGAAGAGAGTAGAGTTATTGGTTCCCAGTAAAAGTCAGTCTGCGGCAAGGACGGTTGTTTAATTTGTTTATGAATGGGGTGGTAAGGGAGGTAAATGCAAGAGATTTGGGGACAGGGGCGAGTATGCAGTCTGTTGAGGATGAAAGGGCCTGGGACGAGAGTCAATTGTTGTTCACCGATGATACAGCTCTGGTGGTTGATTCGAGTGAGAAACTGCAGAAGTTGGTGACAATTTCTCAAAAGTGTGTGAAAGGAGGGAGTTGAGAGTAAATGTGGATAAGAGCAAGATTATTAGGTTCAGCAAGACTGAAGGACAAGGTAGTTGGGATGTAAGTTTGAATGGAGAAAAAATGGAGGAAGTGAAGTGCTTTAGGTTTCTGGAAGTTCTGGGAGCGATGAAGAACGTGGAGAGAACGTTATCTAGGAGAGAAAAAAAGGGGTATGTTTGAAGGAATAACAATTCCAATAATCTTATGTTTGCAAGGCATAGACTATAGATAGGGATGTACGGAGGAAGGTGGTTGTGTTGGAAACGAAATATCTGAAGACAATATGTGTTGTGAGGTGGTGTGATCGAGTAAATAATGAAAGGAAGACAGATGTGTGGTATTATAAAGAGTGGTTGAGAGATCAGAATAGGGTGTATTGAAATAGTTTGGGTATATGGAAGGAACGAGTGAAGAAAAGGTTGACAATGAGCATGTCTGTTAGAGGTGGTGAGAACAAGGAGAAGCGTCGACGAAATTGGAGGTGAAAGATTTTGGGCGATTTAGGCTGAACATGCAGGTGGTTGAGAGGCGTGCAAGGAATAGAGTGAATTGGGACGACATGGCATACTGGGGTCGACGTGCTGTCGATGGACTGAACCAAGGCATGCGAAACGTCTGGGGTAAACCATGGAATTGTCTATGGTGCACAGTTATGGATAGGGAGCCATGGTTTAGGTGCCATTACTCACGACAGCTAGATAATGAGTGCGAGCGGATGTGCCCTAATTTCGTGTTTCCAGGCGCTACCTCGCTGACGCAGAGGGTGTCGATACTGTTTCCTGTAGAGCAAGGTGGCGCCGAGATTTGATAAAGGCGAGGAAGTATGAATATGTATAATCTGCCGAAGAAATTCTCCGAGGTCCCACAGGTGTAGGGTATGGGTACTAGTCTGGTAACGGTAAAAAAAACCTCACTGCCAAATGTACGATGAACCGTATTGTTGCCCACCTTACAACGAGACCCTACAATACTTTAGGGTCACACACAGTCCTAATGTAATCTATGATGGAAAAGAATTTCTAGGATTTATTTTTTCCCCTTCGGTCAGCGTGTTACGTATATTTCAGCTGACAAGTAAACTGCAGTAGACTCATTATAGTATCCGCTTCTTTCATTATGTATGTATCCCTGAAGGTCACAATCTTAAGGGGCACTTGATACGTGTGTGACTTTTGAAATGACTGAAATAGCGATATTTTCCGTGGATTTGGAGGTGTCGGAGGCAGGTCAAACGGTTCCATTAACTGACATGGAGACAGAGTAGGAGATCCAAGAGGTTATGTTAACAGGACACAGCAGCTAGTCCATCCTTGCCCCAACAAACCCACGAGAACATCACATCTTGGACCTGCAAGCCTGGGGCTACGTTGATGGCTCATGTTAAAGTAATAATTAACGTGGAACATACTTATATTTTAGCAAATGAGCGTGTGTATGAACTGCTGGATTCCATAGCATTGATCCATACAAGTATATGTTGCACGAATGTGGGCACTTCAGTCCGAACACTTATATTCTTAGGTCTCTATCAGTGTCATTAACCATATCTGTTACTACTAGCCGTCACTTTATATACCACAGAGCAGTGCGCTCAGAACAATACCAACGTCCTTACCAGGCTCTCCCTTAAATGTACATTTAGGCTCGATTTGTATCAACATCTTTAATCACCAATATTGCTTCCACAACATATATTTTGCTCTTGATAACCGAGTTGTAACCACCTTTTAGCCTAAATAACCTCAAGGTCAGCAAATATCTGCAAAGACGAACATATCTGCTGCTTGCCGTCTTCTAGGCTGTAATCACCTAATGGCTACCTGCCCACCTCCTACACTTTCCACACATCATAACCACACACACACAACAATACCAGGCATTCAATGCATTTTCGATTATCAGATACTGCAATTATCAAAGATTGATATTCCATGTAGACCCAGTGTTTAGGTTGATTGGTTGTTTGGGCTTTAGGCCTATCAACTGCCAGGTTCATTAAGGCTTTCAACGTAAGCTACATCCACCAATCGAAAAATCTTTAACACCTTCTTCAAGTGTTGAAGGTAATTCTAAGACCACACGCATTTCTCACTATGCATATGGCCCATTGGCAAGACTAAAATTTGGGCATTATAAGTTCGTCACCTGCTGAACGTGCAGATATCGTTAAGTTGCCACGATGTTTATTCTGGCTACCAATGCATATTGCACAGAGTTTCATGGTATTTACATGGTTTATTGGTCTTCGTGCTAATATGACAATCTACATTGCACTCATATGATACATTTGAATCGTATGCCTTATTTGTTATGTTTTCTGGCCTGAACAAAAATCTGATTAGTGTCGAAGGATAAATAACAGCATCAGAGATGAATGCAGGTTAAAGAAATGAGACAGGGGAGCGGAAATTTTGAGTACCGGTCATTTCAAATACCAATATAGTTCAACGGAGGTTTCATAAGCTTACCCTCGATATTAATGAAATCTTATGATTGATGCTTCTCCTATATTTATAACTGACATTAAACTTTAGGATAATAGGAACCCCAATAAAGTTAATAATAGGAGTGCGAGTGTTCTGTCTAAAGTAAAACAATTTGTGTACAAACAGTGACCGTATTGATAGTGTATTCAGATCCTATGAGATATGGGATGGACAACAATATTACTTATGGACGACTGCAATTATTGATTACCGTATTTGTTAGCCAGAGATGACGGGGGAGGAGCGGTATGTAATAATATGTGAGGACTTACCGTGTAGGGTGGGTGAGGACTGTGGCGGATTATATAGTAGATTTACGGGAATGATAGTGATGGGCGTGTTTGAACAAACGGCGGGTGGGATGAGGAAAAAGGAACATACGATATTGGTTACTCAGGGGCATATTGTTATTCCAGCTGCGATTTTTCACTTACCTGCATAAGTAATATCCTTCCTGGGTAGGGCAGAGCCATGACACTAACGTTTCAACAGGCCCAGACCATCCATCAATGACCTTCCTGATTAAGAAGGGATTGAGGGAGGTGAGAGTCGTTGCTCCGGTCGCATGATGCGGCCAAAGCATAATGACCATTTTTATTTTTGATCGAAGGTCCGTCCCTACTACCCCCTAGGGGAGCAGTGGATGGCTTACCTGGGTCCATCCTAGGGGGCTAACCCCAAAGTCTGGGGTGGCAAACCACCCCAGACAGTGGGAAAAGAAAAATAGCTACCCCCCCCCCCCCCCACACACACACAAAAAAAAAAAAGAATCAGGCAATTGTTTTATGCGAAAAAATTTTCGGGGCGGAGCTAATTGCACAAGACCAGGCGAAGTTTTGTGGACACCCGTCAATAAAATATCAATTCTGCACAAAACAACCTCATAAAAATATTGATGAACAATAGATTTAGAAAAATTACCTTCAAAACAAAGTTAGGGTAGCGACAATGCAGGGGTGAATAACTACAAGCTAGCTCTGAAAGAGGACAGCAGCTCCGTACACGTCGGTAGTTGGTGAGCGATGCATGTAAGGACCGGTGCCAAACCATGGAGGTAAATCCAGTTCATACCTTGGTTTCCAGGTTCGTATGAACAACACTGTTTCAACCATTATATGAAGCCGACACGTTGAATGACGATATTGGGGAATAAAAGTGAGTTTGTGTATTACGATGAGTGTGTGCAGATTAGTGAATCGGACAAACGCTGGTTTTCATAAATTTCTGCTAAACGAATGGTTGTATCACTATGATATTTCAGCACACTATCCTTAACACCCGGGCTTCATTTATGGCTGACACCACATTGCTATATATGCTATATGAGGAGTTTACTGAGTGATATTAAGCCTACGCCAGTCATCATATCGAAGGCGTTATAGAGAATCGGACGAGTGTGGGGTACTCGTCTAACCCTCTCTCAACACCTCGAACACCCCCATGACCCCCCCCCCCCCCCAAATATCGCAGTGTCTCCCTCCCCATTTCCGTCTTCACCTCCATATTTACACCATCCATTTTCTATTTTTGATTTTGTCGTATTCTAATTAGGTACATAAATAATAGGTATGACAGTATGTATATATGTATCATACATTAGTAATAATATGTAATACAGTTACTGTGTGTGGACGTGAAAACCAGAGTGCGTCAAACGACCATGAAAGCAACAGGTAATCCCGTTGTTAATAACCGACGTGTCGACGGCGACCAGAAGGATGAAGTCAGTTTTGGTTTTGGACAACCAAATGAAATCGTTTATGGTTACTTAATGTGTTCTTTACGTTTTTAAATAAGAAATGTATGCCTTAATATAATATCGACAGTCCCCCATACCCCCCCCCTCTCTGAGGTATGGGGTACCCCATCCCGAGGTTACAACTCTAGCGACTACCGAGGCGCGCGCGGTCATCATCAGCAACAATGTTGTCCTTCTGCCTCCGTGGATGCAGGACAGCGTTTGTTCTTTGTCTTGTCACGTTGCACAAACGTGAATGCACCCGCGGTAGAACGTACATAAGTTTGAATAGGTGTGTAGACAATATATTGTGGTTTGAACATACATTATTGCATCTATATACATATGAAATATGAAAGTAAAGCAGACTGTATTGTGTCGCAATGTCATATTAATTATCATAGTAAGGTGAGACGAAAAGTATAACATAACATTAGTCTTTATGCACACAGACCTTACGAGCGAGTTGCGCACATCGTGGGCATGACTGTGTCAAGAGTGAGGGTCATAGTCAGCACCACCACCACAGCCACCCCTTCCACACCGGCACCACCACCACCTACATCGGCTGGTTGTGATAACTTTACCGTCGGTGCAATACGGCGCCACATCCACAAGAAGTTTTCGGAAAAGCAATATTTAACACTGAGAGTCATATCAGCCGACCTGAAAACACATGGTATCCTCCCGGATACCTCTGACACAACAGTTTGGCGGATCCTGCTCATCATGGGATTTCAACACAGAGTGTCACAGCGAAAGATGTATGTAAGGAGGGAATCGCTGGACGTTGTGTGTCGTCGGATTGACGCTCTCCGGGCTCTACAGCGCCACCGATAGGAGGGAAGGAAGGTGGTATATGTGGATGAGATGTGGTTTACCACCAGGATAGGCCACAGTAGGGAATGGGTAGATTCCACACAGACTCCAAGCAACACCACGTACAGTCGTCAGGTACCACCACCTGGTGAAGGGGAGCGATCTGTAGTGGTCGCAGGTGGCACTGACGAAGGCTTTGTTGACGGCTCATACCTGTGCTATCCAGCCAAGACCAACCAGGGTGATTATCATGGAGAAATGAATGCCGAACTGTTCCTGCGATGGCTAACAACGCAGCTCCTTCCGTCACTGCCAGAGCCATTGGTACTTGTGCTAGACAATGTACCATACCACAGCCAGCTGACGAAGGAGAGTCGACGCCCTACCACATCCACCAGGACGGCGGACCTCATCAGGTGGCTGCAGAAGCGCAAGATTTCCATCCCACCTGCTGCCACTCGCCCTGAGCTGCTGGTCCTCTGCCAGCAGAACCGTCCACAGCCCCAGTATAAGATCGACAACACCATCCGTATGTGGGGCCACCAGGTCACACTGTTGCCACCTGGCCACCCCGAGCTCAACGCCATCCAGCAAGTATGGGGATTTATGAAGCGTCATGTGCGCTCCACACTCCAGCGGTTTACCCGGACGGACCTAAAGGCAAGATTGGAAGAAGCCAGACAATTGGTACACAAGGACGTGTGGGCGGGAGCTGTTCAGCACTCCCGTAAATTTGAAGAAGAATGCTGGAGGACTAACAACATACACGAGGGAGTCGAACCCGTTATTGTTAAAATCGCCAGTGATGCTGAAGACGATGACGTTTTCTTTGATAGTGGTTACGAATAGATATGGTTTTCTCATGTTGTCATCATTTTATTCCTACAGCATTATATATATATATATATATATATATATATATATATTTTTTTTTTTTTTTTTTTTTTTTTTATACTTTGTCGCTGTCTCCCGCGTTTGCGAGGTAGCGCAAGGAAACAGACGAAAGAAATGGCCCAACCCCCCCCCCCCCCCCGTACACATGTACATACACACGTCCACACACGCAAACATACCTACACAGCTTTCCATGGTTTACCCCAGACGCTTCACATGCCTTGATTCAATCCACTGACAGCACGTCAACCCCTGTATACCACATCGCTCCAATTCACTCTATTCCTTGCCCTCCTTTCACCCTCCTGCATGTTCAGGCCCCGATCACACAAAATCTTTTTCACTCCATCTTTCCACCTCCAATTTGGTCTCCCTCTTCTCCTCGTTCCCTCCACCTCCGACACATATATCCTCTTGGTCAATCTTTCCTCACTCATTCTCTCCATGTGCCCAAACCATTTCAAAACACCCTCTTCTGCTCTCTCAACCACGCTCTTTTTATTTCCACACATCTCTCTTACCCTTACGTTACTTACTCGATCAAACCACCTCACACCACACATTTTCCTCAAACATCTCATTTCCAGCACGTCCATCCTCCTGCGCACAACTCTATCCATAGCCCACGCCTCGCAACCATACAACATTGTTGGAACCACTATTCCTTCAAACATACCCATTTTTGCTTTCCGAGATAATGTTCTCGACTTCCACACATTTTTCAAGGCTCCCAAAATTTTCGCCCCCTCCCCCACCCTATGATCCACTTCCGCTTCCATGGTTCCATCCGCTGACAGATCCACTCCCAGATATCTAAAACACTTCACTTCCTCCAGTTTTTCTCCATTCAAACTCACCTCCCAATTGACTTGACCCTCAACCCTACTGTACCTAATAACCTATATGTATGTATGTATATATATATATATATATATATATATATATATATATATATATATATATATATATAAAGAGAGAGAGAGAGAGAGAGAGAGAGAGAGAGAGAGAGAGAGAGAGAGAGAGAGAGAGAGAGAGAGGGCGAAAATATATGCAGATTATAATTTCGTGATATTATAAATATGAAAGAGGCAAGTCAACAAACTGACAGTATATTAACTGGACCAGGTTAACAGTTTATGATGGGTAGGTACACAGTATGTACTAATAACAGCAATAACATTTTCTAGAAGATCCAGACCACAGGTAATGGCAGTACATTGTCTTCACTTGGTTGACCATAAGGACTGTAAAATCGAAATACTACATGTATGTACATATGTTGTTGTACAGTAATTATCAACGTGAAGTACATCTTGCGTCTCTGGAATTGTGTCATACTGTTAGTTGATAATCATGCCTATACATATACACCTACATAACATTCTATTACAATTATATACTAAAGTTATGGGAAAATAGGGAGGGACACAAGGTTGGGTGATGAGAAGTTAGGGGGAGAAGAGGGGGGATAACGAGGGCGAGAAGGTGGGGAATTGGGAGGGTTTTGGGGGGGGAGGGCGACACTTTCCCTCAAAAACGTCAATATGACTACTCGGCTTTGTATTTTTTTCACGAGTAAATTCCTCACATAACACATATAGCAATGTGGTATGTCAGCCATACATTTGGCCCGGGTGTTAAAGATAGTGGGCTGATATAATGATACAATGAATCGTTTATGAGATATTTGCGAAAAATAGCGTTTGTCCGCCGCTGAAACGTATAGTAGTATGGTGATAGTTAACCAGTGTTATTAATCACTTTATTATTTCACAATCATTTCTGTTCTGATCCCATTGTAAATCTTTCCTTTACAACTATCATACTCCCCGCCCTTTGTTAGTTTCACACCCCTCTCCCTCCTTTGGTCTCCTCCCAATTGGGCCTGCAACCAGCTTCGAACGTAGTCTGGAATTATTTGTGTTATATTTTCCATTTATAATCAACGTTCAATAATGTCATATATCTAAATCATGACACTGAACTGGTCAGTGTTAAATGGACTTTACGTACTTAAATCCACTTTTCGTCACCCAACACTGTACGACATCTGTGACAGACTAGCCTATGTGTGATCTTACTACACATACAACGGACGTTATATATTTAGATTCTGATCATGTGTTTTATTTCATCCTCCTCATATCTTACTACTATATGTAAGATAAACGATTTTCTCCATAGCCGTAAGCCTACTGATTATATAAAACCTTACATACACGGCATCTCATACTATGCAGTGTCACCAGATACCTTACCTAACACTCATTACTCTCGAACTATCTGTGAACTTATTCGACAGGCACTACATGTCTATACATGCATATGTACCTGTATGTACATGTATATGTATGTATATATGTATGTGTTGATTTGTGTATGTATGTATATGTGTGTATATGAGAGGATGAGTAATTCTTCGTCTGTTTCCTGGCGCTACCTCGCTATCCTGGGAAATGGCGATCGAGTATGATAAATAGATAAATAAACAATATATATATATATATATATATATATATATATATATATATATATATATATATATATATATATATATATATATATATATATATATACATTATATATATATATATATATATATATATATATATATATATATATATATATATATATATATATATATATATGTGTGTGTGTGTGTGTGTGTGTGTGTGTGTGTGTGTGTGTGTGCGGGGTAGCGCTAGGAAAAGACAACAAAGAACATTCGTTTACACTCAGCCTCTAGCTGTCATGTAATAATGCACCGAAACCACAGCTCCCTTTCCACATCCATGCCCCACAGAACTTTCCATGGTTTACCCCAGACGCTTCACATGCCCTGGTTCAATCCATTGACAGCACGTCGACCCCGATATACCACATCGTTCCAATTCACTCTATTCCTTGCCCGCCTTTCACCCTACTGCATGTTCAGGCCCACTCAAAATCTTTTTCACTCCATCTTTCCACCTCCAATTTGGTCTAACACTTCTCCTCCTTCCCTCCACCCCTGACACATATATCCTCTTGGTCAATCTTTCCTCACTCATTCTCTCCATGTGACCAAACAATTTCAAAACACCCTCTTCTGCTCTCTCAAACATACTCTTTTTATTTCCACACATCTCTCTCACCCTTACATTACTTACTCGATCAAACCACCTCACACCACATATTGTCCTCAAACATCTCATTTCCAGCAAAGCCACCCTCCTGCGCACAACTCTATCCATAGCCCACGCCTCGCAACCATACAACATTGTTGGAACCACTATTCCTTCAAACATACCCAATTTTGCTTTCCAAGATAATGATCTCGACTTCCAAACATTCTTCAAGGTTCCCAGAATTTTCGCCCCCTCCCCCACCCTATCATTCACTTCCGCTTCCATAGTTCCATCCGCTGCCAGATCCACTCCCAGATATCTAAAACACTTCACTTCCTCCAGTTTCTCTCCATTCAAACTTACCTCCCAATTGACTTGACCCTCAACCCTACTGTACCTAATAACCTTGCTCTTGTTTACCTTTACTCTCAACTTTCTTCTTTCACACACTTTACCAAACTCAGTCACCAGCTTCTGCAGTTTCTCACACGAATCAGCCATCAGCGCTGTATCATCAGCGAACAACAACTGACTCACTTCCCAAGCTCTCTCATCCACAACAGACTTCATACTTGCCCCTCTTTCCAAAACTCTTGCATTCACCTCCCTAACAACCCCATCCATAAACAAATTAAACAACCATGGAGACATCACACACCCCTGCCGCAAACCTACATTCACTAAGAACCAATCACTTTCCTCTCTTCCTACACGTACACATGCCTTACATCGTCGATAAAAACTTTTCACTGCTTCTAACAACTTGCCTCCCACATCATATATTCTTAGTACCTTTCACAGAGCATCTCTATCAACTCTATCATATGCCTTCTCCAGATCCATAAATGCTACATACAAATCCTTTTGCTTTTCTAAGTATTTCTCACATACATTCTTCAGAGCAAACACCTGATCCACACATCCTCTACCATTTCTGAAACCACACTATCCCTGGGGATAGGGGAGAAAGAATATTTCCAACGCATTCCTCACGTGTCGTAGAAGGCGACTAAAGAGGACGGGAGCGGGGGGCCAGAAACCCTTCCCTCCTTGTATTTTGACTTTCTAAAAGGGGAAACAGAAGAAGGAGTCACACGGGGAGTGCTCATCCTCCTCGAAGGCTCAGATTGGGGTGTCTAAATGTGTGTGGATGTAACCAAGATGAGAAAAAAGGAGAGATAGCTAGTATGTTTGAGGAAAGGAACCTGGATGTTTTGGCTCTGAGTGAAACGAAGCTCAAGGGTAAAGGGGAAAAGTGGTTTGGGAATGTCTTGGGAGTAAAGTCAGGGGTTAGTGAGAGGACAAGAGCAAGGGAAGGAGTAGCACTACTCCTGAAACAGGAGTTGTGGGAGTATGTGATAGAGTGTAAGAAAGTAAATTCTAGATTGATATGGGTAAAACTGAAAGTTGATGGAGAGAGATGGGTGATTATTGGTGCTTATGCACTTGGGCATGAGAAGAAAGATCATGAGAGGCAAGTGTTTTGAGAGCAGCTGAATGAGTGTGTTAGTGGTTTTGATGCACAAGACCGGGTTCTAGTGATGGGTGATTTGAATGCAAAGGTGAGTAATGTGGCAGTTGAGGGAATAATTGGTATACATGGGGTGTTCAGTGTTGCAAATGGAAAGGGTGAAGAGCTTGTGGATTTGTGTGCTGAGAAAGGACTGGTGATTGGGAATACCTGGTTTAAAAAGCGAGATATACATAAGTATACGTATGTAAGTAGGAGAGATGGCCAAAGAGCGTTATTGGATTATGTGTTAATTGATAGGCGCGCGAAAGAAAGGCTTTTGGATGTTAGTGTGCTGAGAGGTGCAGCTGGAGGGATGTCTGGTCATTATCTTGTGGAGGCGAAGGTGAAGATTTGTGGTGGTTTTCAGAAAAGAAGAGAGAATGTTGGGGTGAAGAGAGTGGTGAGAGTAAGTGAGCTTCGAAAGGAGACTTGTGTGAGGAAGTACCAGGAGAGACTGAGTACAGAAAGGAAAAAAGTGAGAGCAAAGGAGGTAAGGGGAGTGGGGGAGGAATGGGATGTATTTAGGGAAGCAGTGATGGCTTGCGCAAAAGATGCTTGTGGCATGAGAAGCGTGGGAGGTGGGATGATTAGAAAGGGTAGTGAGTGGTGGGATGAAGAAGTAAGATTATTAGTGAAAGAGAAGAGAGAGGCATTTGGACGATTTTTGCAGGGAAAAAATGCAAATGAGTGGGAGATGTATAAAAGAACGAGGCAGGAGGTCAAAAGAAAGGTGCAAGAGGTGAAAAAGAAGGCAAATGAGAGTTGGGGTGAGAGAGTATCATTAAATTTTAGGGAGAATAAAAAGATGTTTTGGAAGGAGGTAAATAAAGTGCGTAAGACAAGGGACAAATGGGAACTTCAGTGAAGGGGGCTAATGGGGAGGTGATAACAAGTAGTGGTGATGTGAGGAGATGGAGTGAGTATTTTGAAGGTTTGTTGAATGTTTGATGATAGAGTGGCAGATATAGGGTGTTTTGGTCGAGGTGGTGTGCAAAGTGAGAGGGTTAGGGAAAATGATTTGGTAAACAGAGAAGAGGTAGTAAAAGCTTTACGGAAGATGAAAGCCGGCAAGGCAGCTGGTTTGGATGGTATTGCAGTGGAATTTATTCAAAAAGGGGGTGACTGTATTGTTGACTGGTTGGTAAGGTTATTTAATGTATGTATGATTCAGGGTGAGGTGCCTGAGGATTGGCGGAATGCGTGCATAGTGCCATTGTACAAAGGCAAAGGGGACAAAGGTGAGTGCTCAAATTACAGAAGTATAAGTTTGTTAAGTATTCCTAGGAAATTATATTGGGGGGGGTATTGATTGAGAGGGTGAAAGCATGTACATAGCATCAGATTGGGGAAGAGCAGTGTGGTTTCAGAAGTGGTAGAGGATGTGTGGATCAGGTGTTTGCTTTGAAGAATGTGTGTGAGAAATACTTAGAAAAGCAAATGGATTTGTATGTAGCATTTATGGATCTGGAGATGGCATATGATAGAGTTGATAGATATGCTCTGTGGAAGGTATTGAGAATACATGGTGTGGGAGGCAAGTTGTTAGAAGCAGTGAAAAGTTTTATCTAGGATGTAAGGCATGTGTACGTGTAGGAAGAGATGAAAGTGATTGGGTTCTCAGTGAATGTAGGTTTACGGCAGGGGTGTGTGACATCTCCATGGTTGTTTAATTTGTTTATGAATGGGGTTGTTAGGGAGGTGAATGCAAGAGTTTTGGAAAGAGGGGCAAGTATGCAGTCTGCTGGGGATGAGAGAGCTTGGGAAGTGAGTCATTTGTTGTTCGCTGATGATACAGCGCTGGTGGCTGATTCATGTGAGAAACTGCAGAAGCTGGTGACTGAGTTTGGTAGTGTGTGAAAGAAGAAAGTTGAGAGTAAATGTGAATAAGAGCAAGGTTATTAGGTACAGTAGGGTTGAGGGTCAAGACAATTGTGAGGTAAGTCTGAATGGAGAAAAACTGGAGGAAGTGAAGTGTTTTAGATATCTGGGAGTGGATCTGGCAACGGATGGAACCATGGAAGCGAAAGTGAATCATAGGGTGGGGGAGTGGGCGAAAGTTCTGGTAGCGTTGAAGAATGTGTGGAAGTCGAAAGCATTATCTCGGAAAGCAAAATGGGTATGTTTGAAGGAATAGTGGTTCCAACAATGTTATATGGTTGCGAGGCGTGGGCTATGGATAGAGTTGTGCGGAGGAGGGTGGATGTGCTGGAAATGAGATGTTTGAGGACAATATGTGGTGTGAGGTGGTTTGATCGAGTAAGTAATCATAAGGTACGAGAGATGTGTGGTAATAAAAAGAGTGTGGTTGAGAGAGCAGTAGAGGGTGTTTTGAAATGGTTTGCTCACATGGAGAGAATGGGTGAGGAAAGATTGACCAAGAGGATATATGTGTCGGAGGTGGAGGGAACGAGGAGAAGTGGGAGACCAAATTGGAGGTGGAAAGATGGAGTGAAAAAGATTTTGAGTGATCGGGGCCTGAACATGCAGTAGGGTGAAAGGCGTGCAAGGAGTAGAGTGAATTGGAACGATGTGGTATACCGGGGTCGACGTGCTGTAAATGGATTGAACCAGGGCATGTGAAGCGTCTGGGGTAAACCATGGAAAGTTCTGTGGGGCCTGGATGTGGAAAGGGAGCTGTGGTTTCGGTGCATTATTACATGACAGCTAGAGACTGAGTGTGAACGAATGTGGCCTTTGTTGTCTTTTTCCTAGCGCTACCTCGCACACATGAGGGGGAAGGGGGTTGTTATTTCATGTGTGGCGAGGTTGCGATGGGAGTTGATAAAGGCAGACAGTATGAATTATGTACATGTGTATATATGTATATGTCTGTGTGGGCATATATATGTATACGTTGAGATGTATAGGTATGTATATTTTTGTGTGTGGACGTGTATGTATATACATGTGTATGTGGGTGGGTTGGGCCATTCTTTCGTCTGTTTCCTTGCGCTACCTTGCAAACGCGGGAGACAGCGACAAAGCAATATATGTGTATATATATATATATATATATATATATATATATATATATATATATATATATATATATATATATATATATATATATATGTGTGTGTGTGTGTGTGTGTGTGTGTGTGTGTGTGTGTTTGTGTGTGTGTGTGTGTGTGTGTGTGTGTGTGTGTGTGTGTGTGTGTGTGTGTATGTGTGTGTGTGTGTGTGTATAGGGGAAAAATTCTACATCTGTATTCCTATCGTAACAGAAGGACCCAGGTGGAGAGTGCTCATCCTCCTCGAAGGCTCAGATCGGGGCGTTTGAATGCGTGTGGATGTAACCAAGATGAGAAAGAGGAGAGATATGTCGTTTGTTTGAGGAAAGAACCCTGGATGTCCTGACTCTGGGTAAAACGAAGCTCAAGGGTAAAGGGAAAGCAATGTTAAGGGTTGGTGAGAGGACAAGAGCAAAGGAAGGAGTAGCACTACAATTGAGGCAAGAGTTGTGGGAGTGTGTGTGATGGAATGTAGGAAAGTATCTTCTAGATTAATGTGAGTAAAACTGAAAGTGAATGATGAGAGATGGGTGACTATTGGTGATTATTCACCTGACCATGAGAAGAAAAATTGTTAGAGGTAAGTGAGTGAGTGAGTCAGCAGTTTTGGTGCAGGAGACCTGGTATTAATGATTGGCGATTTAAATGCAAAGGTAATGAATGTCGCAGTTGAGGGTGTAATTGGTTTGATTAGGTATTCAGTTTTATGAATGGAAATGGTGAAGAGTTTGTGGAGTTGTGTGCTGAAAAAAAGACTGTTTATAGGGAATACCTAGTTTGAAAAGAGAGATGTACACAAGTATACGTATGTGAGTAGCAGAAATAGTCATCAGACATTATTAGATTATGCATTGATTGATGGGCGTTTAAAAGAGAGTTTTGGATGTAAATATGCCAAGAGGGGCAACTAGTGGGATGTCTAATCACTATCTTGCAGAGCCGAGAGTGAAGATTTGTTGAGGCTTTCGAAAAAGAGGAGATAATGTCGAAAAGAGAGTGGTTAGAGTAAGTGACCTTGGAAAGTCGACTTGTGTGAAGAAACACCAGCAAAAATTGAGTGTAGAATGACAAAAGGTGAAAGCAAATGAAGTGAGGGGAGTGGATGAGGAGTGAGAAGTACTAAGGGAGGCAATGATGACATGAACAAGAGATGCATGTGGCATGCGAATGGTGGAAGGTGGGCAGATTAGAATGGGTAGTGAGTGGTGGGGTGAAGAAAAGTTGCTAGCGAAAGAGGAAAGAGATGTGTTTGAGCGGTATCTACAGGGGAGGAATGCAAATGACTAGGAGATGTATGAGAGAAAGCGGCAGGAGATCAAGAGGAAGGTGCAAGGGTTGAAAAAGTGAAAAAATTAGAGTTGGGGTGAGAGAATATTATTAAACTTTCGAGAAAATAGAATAATGCTTTATAAGTAAGTAACGTGGGAAAGTCAAGGGAAAGTGGGAACATCGGTAAAGGGGCAAAAAGGGTAGTGATAATAGGCAGTGATGAAGTGTGAAGATGGTGTGAATATTTTGAAGGATTGTTAAATGCTTTTGATGATAGAGCGGCAGATGTATTATGGTGTTTTTGTCGGGGTGGTATGCGAAGTGAGAGAGTCATGGAGAATGGTTTGGTGAAGAGAGAAGTGATGAGAGTCTTGCGGAAGATGGAATACGGCAAGGCGGCTGGAGTGCGTGGTATAGCAGTTGAATTTATAAAGAATGGGGTGACTGTATTTTTGATAGGTTGGTAAGGATGTTCAGTGTATGTATGGATCAGGGTGAAGTGCCTAAGGATTGGGAAAATGCATGCATAGTGCCACTATATAAAAACAAAGAAGATAAAGGTGAGTGTTCTGGTTACAGAGGTATAATTATTGCGTGTACCTGGTAAGTTATATGGAAGGGTATTGATTGATGGGGTGAAGGCATGTAACGAGCATCAGATTGGGGAGGAGCAGCGTGGTTTCAGAAGTGGTAGAGGACGCGTGGACCAGGTGTTTACTTTAAAGAATGTGTGTGAGAAATACTACGAGAAACAGATGAATTTGTATGTGGCATTTATGGATCTGGAGCATGCATATGATAGGATTGATAGAGATGCTTTGTGGAATATATCAAGAATATACGTTGTGAGAGGTAAGCTGCTAGAAGCAGCGAGAAGTTTTTATCAAGTGAATAAGGCGTGTGTACGAATAGAGAGGAGAGTGAATGGTTCCCAGTGAGGGTCGGTCTGCAGCGTCTGGCATGGTATTTGAACCAGGGATACTTGGCCTTATGGAGTGATATGTTATCTTGCAATAGCTGGCCGTTTAGTGTTCTAAGGTATGGATAACTAAGCCACAAACTGCTGGCCGTAAAACAAAAATCTTTGGGTAGGCAGTGCTCGGATATGTGCTAGGTAGACGATTTATTCATGTGGGAAATAATGTTTTGTCTTTCAGTATGATCTGTGGATAGTTGGCTGGTTGAGAGAGACCTATGAGAGCGTATACCAGGTGTACATTAATGTTCATTATCATCATAGTTGTGATACCAGCCACCAAAGGTAAACGGAAGCACACCAGCGTAAAGCAGGATTACCCCATGGTACAACATATGCTTCAACTTGGAGTTTACTCATACTCGACTTGCTTTAGAGTACCTTCGGGTTCCACTTGACAGGCCTCGTGCATTATCTGGTTTTATTGCAAATTTTGATAAAAGCAAAGCCGTGTAACAACGTGAGAGTATTATCGATGAAGATGTTGACGGCATGTATGTCAGATTCTCCATACATAGTACTGACCAGAGATGAGCATTTTTTCTTAGGTTTTCCATGTTGTACTAAGGAAGGAAATAACGGAGAAGTTTTCTGTCAGTTTAATTGCATAAGTATAAAGAAACAAGCAAAATAGTGGTTCTGAGATATACCAAAATAAGAATTTATGTACATAAGAAAGTATCACATTCTGCAAAAGGTTAGTTTTCCTGTAACTGCGTACAGAAATTATCATGGGGTAACAATATCCTAAGAATGGTTTAAACAGCATAAATCAGCTTCAAAGTCAACTCGTTTCCCCACATCATCCTTCGCCTTAGCTACGTCATGGAGGTCACCGTCCGTCAGCCAAGTCAAAAAGACGACAGGAAGAAGAGCGGGTTACCATCGTCACAGCCACGTCAGGAAGAAGAGCAGGTTACTATCGTTACAGCCACGTCAGGAAGAAGAGCAGGTTACCATCGTTACAGCCACGTCAGGAAGAAGAGCAGGTTACCATAGTCACAGCCACGTCAGGAAGAAGAGCAGGTCACCATCGTTACAGCCACGTCAGGAAGAAGAGCAGGTTACCATCGTTACAGCCACGTCAGGAAGAAGAGCAGGTAACCATCGTTACAGCTACGTCAAGAGGAAAGGCAGGTTACCGTCAGCTGGAAAGCGATCGAGACAGGCATGGTGTTTGGGAGTCCTGCAGGGCAGCCACGTGCCAGGACGGCCTGGGTTATGAAGGTCTCTGAAGTGTGTCGAATGTTGCATGTGCTTTAAGTCCTCAAAGCCCATTTTGTTCCTACTGAAGAGTCCTGGGTTAGAACTCACTCTGACCCAACGATTCGAGAACCATATAGTGGTTGGTGTGTTGTTGTACTCAGCTGGCAAGAATTTGTTACTTAGTTCATTGCGACAGAAGATATCCAAAGTGAAAACGGGACACAAAATTTTCAAAAACCTCTTCCTATATTTGATTTTTGCCGTACAATTTTTAGATTCCACGAAAGATCCGAATTTCTGGTACCAGTTTTTGAATTCGTCACATTTCACATAAAGATCATGATCCAAATCCCATGGTAAGTAGGAGCCAAACTTAACAGCCCCTAAAACAGACCCGGACTGAAGCTCATAATGTAAACCATGTTTTTCGGCAAATTCTGTCATAATATATAATTCTTTCATAGCAATGTCAATGCAGCAAGATGGCAGCAAAAGGGACCTTGTAATGGCACGAATGTGTTCACAACTGATGTTTATGTTCTCACACGCGAAGGCAAGACTTTCGCCAGTGAAGGAGTGAATCTTCTCGAGTGCCCAGCGGCTGGCCACCTGCATCCACTGATCCCTCGTCATATGCACATGGTTGGTGATGAAGAACATGACGTCGGGACACACCATGGCTAAGTGGCCAGCCTGACGCACCTTGGCGAACCAGTCACGGTACATAGCCTGGCCTCTCAGTCCGGCAGTGAACGGCAACTTGATAGCCAATTTGATAGTGGTGATAAAAGGTGTCAACAGATCATCACAATACATACACTCGTATTTGGAATAATAATAACCCATGGTGTAGGTGGCTTGGTAGTTAGCCATGCGCTGCTGAAGACATCCATGGATCCAGTGACCCTGGAGGTCCCTGGCAGCACCTCCCACTACTTCCACGTGAGGCAGTTCGTCTATCACTCGCACCAGCCGTTCTAGTGAGGAATGGTTGCTGAAGTGGGCCAGCGAAGATCCAATAAACACATAAGGTGTTTTAATCTGTTGCATGGCCTCGTTCAGGAGCTCTGCTTCGGGAGGAGTGTCGTTGATATGACTCAAAATCTTGACATTCTTTATTCTGCCATCAATTATTGTTGTGTTAGGAGCCATAACGATGATAGGGATATCGTAGAACTTCCTGATGTGTGTGATGACAAAGTTGATGGTCTCTGTTGGCCATGACTGTGCTGGAAGCACAGCGGTGAGAACGCTGCTGAACTTCGGCACGTATGTGCAATTTTCTGGTTCCATGCCGTGTTGGTTGAAGGGATGACCGTATTTATTTCCAAAATACACCTCAGGACACACGTGCCTGGTTTTGTTGGGCAGGCGTGGTGCCGGACCCATGTCTGGTAGTCTGGCTGAGTAATCCCAGGTTGATGTGTTGGGTCTGGTCGTCCTGGGATCTAATTCCTCCATCAAAGCTGTAAGCGTAACAGCCCACTTAGCGTCCACCACAGCAGGTATGCCTATCAGACATAAATAACTCTTTTACCTAAAGGAAGTGATGGTTCTAAAACTAAATATCAAACATACATGCTATTATTTCTTAAGTTTTAAGGAGACTCATTTACGTCTATTTCAATGGCGTCTTCAACTTCATTTTACTCTGAACGGTTACAGTGATGGAAAAAATATCCTAAATTTCACATATTTTACCTGCCAGACGAGTGATCTGACGCTGAACTTGGGCGATGGTGTCCACCAGGCGCCTCCTGTAAGCCACTTGTAGAGACTCTGATAATTCTCGTGGAGGGGAGGTGGGTACCATATCTAGCGGGTCTTGATTGGTCAGTGAAGTTGTTAGGCAGGATGGACATTGAAGGGGAGTTGGATTCGCACAAGGTCGGGTGTCTCCCTCGTCCTCGGTGCCTTTAAATGTGATCACCAAGTGTGGTGAAGTCGTAAGATCTTAGGTTTAAAATAGATACTGGTTGCAAGTGCACCAAGAAGGTCACTTTTATGGTAACTCATATCATGATGTAAAGAAAATATTACCTGTGCCTGTTTTCCAACTTTATATGACAAAAGTTCCTTTGTATGATAACTTGGCTCATCTATGTGTTATCTTAACTATTTATAGTAATCATGATTTATGCGTGATAACAACTACCATTCAGTGCAGTGAACTCTGTAAACTTAATGGGTACGATGGCAACATTGAGTATTGTAGTTTATCTATATCCTTATGGTATTGCCACCCTGGTTTAATGACATCCTTCAAGTTTAGCGCCATCCCTCCCAGCGATCAGACGCGTCTGGGCGTGCTTCACAGAACGATTTACTAGATTAGATCCAATATCCTTTTTGTTGTCATTTTTCTGTGTTCTATCAATGCATCCTTTCAAGTAAGACTGTCTTGTTTGTTTTGTAGTGTTTAACTAGTTGTATATTTTACTGTAGTGCTAAAAAGGGCCATAAATTGAGGCAAAAGATAAAAACAAAATACTCCGCGTGTGCTTGGGAAACAGCGCGGACTTGGGGACGCTGAACTCTCATAAGCCTGACATACCAGTTAGCGTCTTTTGTGTTTTTCTTTTTTTGTTATGCTTTATTTAAGTAATATACGATTTCTGTTTACTTTCTCAGCACGCCTGCAAGTCAACAGCGTTCTATGTGCAGTGGGAAGTTTGGCGTTCAGTTCTATAATACTGTTACAATGCCTTTGATTTGCAGGTTTTGCGTTGACAGACGGATCCTTGAGGAAAAGCTGGCTCCAACGTCTTGATAAGAAAACTGCGTTAACATACAGGGTATATGTCGTCCAGCACATACTCGAATCCTGCTTGCTGAGAGAATCAGGGAGTGAGCCATCAACGTCGGACAGCAGCACTGTGGGTGCTGAGACATCACAAAGTAATACTTCTCTCCCTAAGGAAAGCCGACCCTTCCAGATAGTGCGAACAGGGGCGGAACCCCAAGCACGTTTACCTTTGATGCCAATAATTATAAAAAATAAGTTTCAGGCTTTGGCTGATGTGAACAACAACGAACCTGAAGTAAGCCTTGTCGGCGGCTCTACGATCCGAGGACGGCTAGAGGAATTCTGCGCCAGAAAACCTTCACGCCATAATCTTTTTTCCTGGTACTAAGGTAGATGATGTTGCCAGCGCTGTAGACGAGGTTTGGGGTGGCGCTAACTATTATACACATGTTATCTGTCATGCGGGTACTAACGATGTTCTAAAGGAGAGATCGGAGGAGCTATTGGAGAAATATCGCCTGCTTATTTGACGTTTTAGAGATGAAATTAATGCTATTATGATTTCGATTCTTCCCGGGATCGGCGCCGGGAACGCCTTCTTTACCAAAGCGATCAACCTAAGTAACAGATTAGTGAGCTTCTGTCTTCGGGAAGGAGTTGAGTTCATAAACTTGTGGAAGCATTTCTACATGCAGTCGGATGTGTTTATGAAGGACGGACTGCACCTGAATAAAGTAGGAGGTTCGCGTTTTCGTAGGCCCCTTAGTTGGCGCACGTGTCAAAACACAGTCTGTGTGGAGCAGACCCATCCCCCCTCGAAAGTACCTTTCCTAATAAGGCTCACTTTCTAAAACTATTGTGTGTTTACTCTTGGAGTATAAGAATTAAAGTCTCAGAGTCAATGACAGTAGCGTTAGAAGGAAAATATATGATTGTCATTTCTGAATCCTGGTTAGACATCAGCAATAAAGATTTGCTCTCCGAATACTCAGTTCCAGGGTGCATTATATTCAATAGGAATGGGCAAAACAAAATAAACGGTGGTGTCCAGCTCATTGTTAAAGCTCATTTAAATCCCGTAGTTAAAACTGCTGTAGCCTTTGGAAATGTCGACTTTTTTGTAGTAATCAAAGATAAACTGCGTAAGAAAATAACAGTAGGATTAGTTTATATGCCCCCCGCACAGATACCAGAGGTAGACGAAAGATTTTATGATCAGTTGGAAGAAATTTTAACATACCGGTACTTATATAGCGAGAATCCCTTTCCAGCATCCCCGAGAGTGGAGTCTACCTAAATTTCCTTGATAGTTTCTTAATCCAATCAGTCGAGAAAACTACTTGCGATGAGAATATATTAGATTTACTTCTTACTAAAATTGAGGATCTTGCTAGCAATGGTGAAGTTGGAGAAAAGTTTGGTGCAAGTGATCACCGATAAATTACTTTTGAGGTTGCTTTCAACGCTGCATGTAATGTTGGTCAACATCACAGTCGCGAAAAGATACCCGATTTCAAACGTGCAAATTTTGATAATCTTCGCGTTGCTCTTGACAGGCAAACTTGGTATGATATGGTGCATAAAAATGACATGAACTTTGGCTGGGAAAGCTTAAGAAAACAATTCAAAGCCGCAGAGGGAACATATGTGCCAATACGTTGTAGACGATATGTTTCTAAAACGAAACCAAGTTGATGGAACAGTAAAGAAAAACATGCTTGCTGTCTAAGAAATAGTTCGTAAGAAGCTCAGAGAGTCCAATACCGAAAATGATAGAGTAATTCATGTAGATTTACGTAGACAAAGTGAGAGAGTTATACAATAAACGTCAATATGAAACACATATTTCTGAAAATAGCAAATGACACCCGAAGGAGTTTTACAGTTTGGTAGAAGCAAGAGAGTTATTACCCAGTAAAAAGGTCCATTAATCATGGAAAACGGTGACTTGGTTCCAGACGATGAAGCCATGGCAAACATATTAAATAACTCTTTTGGATCTATATTTTCGATCGAAGACACAACCCATGTCCCGAATTCAGTTTCACTGGTAATAGGAAAACGTTCTTCGTCAAAGTGACATAAATGCTGAAGACATATTTTCAACAATAAAAAGGAAATGAAAATAAATAAAACGGCAGACCCTAGTTACAGCAGCTGGTGTGGACAGTGAGGACATCACTCGACCCGTTCACAACAGCTGGAATTAACTGTGAGGACAGTAACAGACCCACTCACAGCAGGTAATGTGGATCGTGAGGACAATGCCAGACCTGCTCACAGCAGCTGGTGAGAACGGTGAGGACAGCACCAGACCCGATCAGAAATTGTCTTAAATGATCTTGTATGTAAGGCTCTTTACTTATTGTGGATAAGAAATTGAATTAAGCAATTGAATTGAACATGAATATGTGACGTGAACAAATTCAGATAAAACACTTACATATATCAATACAATTACAAGGTGAGAAGGCAGTTTAGTTTAGGAATTAAACTATAAACAAATCAGGGTGAGGGAAGTTACCTAAGAGTCAATCAGATTGTAGGATCTGACAGCCAGGGTGACAGAACTGACCTGTGATCCAATCAGAGTGACGGAGCTGACCTGTGACCCAGCCAGAGTAACGGAGTTGACCTGTAAACCAGTTAGAGTGAAGTATTAGTGTGGTCGTCGCCGCTGCAGCTAGAAGCACCGCTGCCCATCGCCACCAGAAGCGACAGCAAGCCCCAGACTTCCCATCTTGCCCAGCGCCTGGGAAAGCAACAGAGAACGGCATAAGAATAGGATCACACAAGAAGAGAAGTCAAAAACCTTATATATAGCCACAGTCGGCGAGAGCTGGTGGCCCTCCTTCCCACAGTCTGCCCAACATATCATCAGCCCAAGTTGGATGCACGTTTGTTTATCTTTTTTATGGTGACCGACATGGCACAGGCATAATATGACCCGATCGAGGCCATCTCGGGTGAAAGAAAAATAGAAGGAAAATAAGAATGAAAAAATTCATCAGGGCTCCATAAGGGCTTGTAGGCCTAACTTTTACAGGAGCAAAAGGTTATAGGAAGACGGAAAGACAAGAAGGGAAAGAATTCCATAATTTGGCTGGTCGAGGAAAGAAGAAAGTTGGTTGGCTGGTTGTTTGGGCTTTAGGCCTAGCAACTGCCAGGGTCATTAAGGCTTTCAACGTAAGCTACATCCACCGGCCCAAAATCTTAACACCTTCTTCAAGTGTTAAAGATAATTCTAAGACCACATACACTCTCATTATGCGTGTGGCCCATCAAAAGGAAGTATAACGGCCAATCTTCGTGTGTTCCGGCTCCACACAGAAACCTTGGGAAGCAGTATCGAGGGTCATGCGTGGTTTTAAGCCTTGGTGGCAAGAACACATGTAGACAACTCACAAGGAACAAATGTAGACAATGCAGTCTCCAAAATGATACCCGTAGGGTAGGGAGAGAGTATCAACATATCAGCAGAAAAACAGGGAAGTTATAAATAGGTGAAGTTTGGAGAATTTTTAATTCCACTCCCGCCAATTGGGGTTTGAACAACAAACCGCCTCAGATTTGTGATTAGAACTCCATACTTCGAGTAAAGCCACTGTAGATACAAAGTAGCCTATCACGGAAACAACGCCACCAGCTTTTGGGAATCAGACTCTGTAATGTATCATAAACGAGATTTTCAAGATAGGGTGAAAGAGCTGGTTATTTGGTGCTTTAACATTGAGCAAAAGGAAATGAGTGATCCTAAGATAAAGAGGAAGAAATTTCATTTTAGCTCAATCGTTTAACTTGGTTACTGCTTCCCATTTCCGGGATGATGTAGGTCGGAATGAGAGGGAATATGTTCAGTACGTAGAAGATGACTGAGAAAAAAGAGAAAGAAAGTGAGTTAGATTGTGTAAAGTAGAACCATCTGCATACGAGTCCACTAGGCTAGTACATAAGAAGAAGGAGTCATGCGGGGAGTGCTCATCCTCCCCGAAGGCTCAGATTGGGGTGACTAAATGTGTGTGGATGTAACCAAGATGAGAAAAAAGGAGAGATAGGTAGTATGTTTGAGGAAAGTAACCTGGATGTTTTGGCTCTGAGTGAAACGAAGCTCAAAGGTAAAGGGAAAGAGTGGTTTCGGAATGTCTTAGGAATAAAGTCAGGGATTAGTGAGAGGACAAGAGCAAGGGAAGGAGTAGCACTACTCATGAAACAGGAGTGGTGGGAGTATGTGACAGAGTGTAAGCAAGTAAACTCTAGATTGATATGGGTAAAACTGAAAGTGGATGGAGAGACATGGGTGATTATTGGTGCATATGCACCTGGGAATAAGAAAGATCATGAGAGGCAAGTGTTTTGGGAGCAGCTGAGTGAGTGTGTTAGTAGTTTTGAAGCACGAGACCGGGTTCTAGTGATGGGCGATTTGAATGCAAAGGTGAGCAATGTGGCAGTTGAGGGAATAAATGGTGTATATGGGGTGTTCATTGTTGTAAATGGAAATGGTGAAGAGCTTGTAGATTTATGTACTGAAAAAGGACTGATGGTTGGTAATAACTGGTTTAAAAAGATAGATATACATAAATATATGTATGTAAGTAGGAGAGATGGCCAGAGAGCATTACTGGGTTACGTGTTAATAGATAGGCGCGCGAAAGAGAGACTTTTGGATGTTAATGTGCTGAGAGGTGCAACTGGAGGGATGTCTGATCATTATCTTGTGGAGGAGAAGGTGAAGATTTGTAGAGGTTTTCAGAAAAGAGAGAATGTTGGGGTGAAGAGAGTGGTGAGAGTAAGTGAGCTTGGGAAGGAAGCGTGTGTGAGGAAGTACCAGGAGAGACTGAGAACAGAATGGAAAAAGGTGAGAACAAAGGAGTAAGGAGAGTGGGGGAGGAATGGGATGTATTTAGGGAAGCAGTGATGGCTTGCGCAAAAGATGCTTGTGGCATGAGAAGCGTGGGAGGTGGGCAGATTAGAAAGGGTAGTGAGTGGTGGGATGAAGAAGTAAGATTGCTAGTGAAAGAGAAGAGAGAGATATTTGGACGATTTTTGCAGGTAAATAATGCAAATGACTGGGAAATGTATAAAAGAAAGAGGCAGGAGGTCAATAGAAAGGTGCAACAGGTGAAAAAGAAGGCAAATGAGAGTTGGGGTGAAAGAGTATCATTAAAATTTAGGAAGGATAAAAAGATGTTTTGGAAGGAGGTAAATATAGTGCGTAAGACAAGGGAACAAATGGGAACTTCAGTGAAGGGGGCTAATGGTGAGGTGATAACAAGTAGTGGTGATGTAAGAAGGAGATGGAGTGAGTATTTTGAAGGTTTGTTGAATGTGTTTGATGATCGAGTGGCAGATATAGGGTGTTTTGGTCGAGGTGGTGTGCAAAGTGCGAGGGTTAGGGAGAATGATTTGGTAAACAAAGAAGAGGTAGTGAAAGCTTTGCAAAAGATGAAAGCCGGCAGGGCAGCGGGTTTGGATGTTATTGCAGTGGAATTTATTAAAAAAGGGGGTGACTGTATTGTTGACTGGTTGGTAAGGTTATTCAATGTATGTATGACTCATGGTGACGTGCCTGAGGAATGGCGGAATGCTTGCATAGTGCCATTGTACAAAGGCAAAGGGGATAAACGTGAGTGCTCAAATTACAGAGGTATAAGTTTGTTGAGTATTCCTGGGAAATTATATGGGAGAGTATTGATTGAGAGGGTGAAGGCATGTACAGAGCATCGGATTGGGGAAGAGCAGTGTGGTTTCAGAAGTGGTAGAGGATGTGTGGATCAGGTGTTTGCTATGAAGAATATATGTGAGAAATACTTAGAAAAGGAAATGGATTTGTATGTAGCATTTATGGATCTGGAGAAGGCATATGACACAGTTGATAGATATGCTCTGTGGAAGGTATTAAGAATATATGGTGCGGGAGGCAAGTTGTTAGAAGCAGTGAAAAGTTCTTGTCGAGGATGTAAGGCATGTGTACGTGCAGGAAGAGAGGAATGTTGGTTTGCAGCAGGGGTGTGTGATGTCTCCATGGTTGTTTAATTTGTTTATGGTTGGAGTTGTTAGGGAGGTGAATGCAAGAGTTTTGGAAAGTGGCAAGTATGCAGTCTGTTGAGGATGAGAGAGCTTGGGAAGTGAGTCAGTTGTTGTTCGCTGATGATACAGTGCTGGTGACTGAGAAACTGCAGAAGCTGATGACTGAGTTTGGCGAAGTGTGTGAAAAAGGAAAGCTGAGAGTAAATGTGAATAAGAGCAAGGTTATTAGGTACAGTAGGGTCGACGGACAAGTCAAATGGAGGTAAGTTTGAATGGAGAAAAACTGGGGGAAGTGAAGTGTTTTAGATATCTGGGAGTGGATTTGGCAGCGGATGGAACCATGGAAGCGGAAATGAATCATAGGGTGGGGAGGGGAGCGTTAAAGAATTTGTGGAGGTCGAGAACATTATCTCGGAAAGCAAAAATGGGTATGTTTGAAGGAATAGTGGTTCCAACAATGTTATATGGTTGCGAGGCGTGGGCTATAGATAGAGTTGTGCGGAGGACGGTGGATGTGCAGGAAATGAGATGTTTGAGGACAATATGTAGTGAGAGGTGGTTTGATCGAGTGAGTAATAATAGGGTAAGAGAGATTTGAGGTAATAACAGTGTGGCTGAGAAAGGAGAGGGGGGTGTTTTGAAATGGTTTGGTCGCATGGAGAGAATAAGTGAGGAAAGATTGACCAAGAGAATATATGTGTCAGAGGTGGAGGGAACGAGGAGAAGTGGGAGACCAAATTGGAGGTGGAAAGATGGGGTGAAAAAGATTTTGAGTGATCGGGGCCTGAACATGCAGGAGGGTGAAAGGCGTGCAAGAAATAGAGTGAACTGGAACGATGTGGTATACCGGGGTCGACGTGCTGTCAATGGATTGAACCAGGGCAAGTGAAGCGTCTGGGGTAAACCATGGAAAGTTTTGTGGGGCCTGGATGTAGAAAGGGAGCTGTGGTTTTGGTGCATTATACATGATAGCTAGAGACTGAGTGTGAACGAATGTGGCCTTTGTTGTCTTTTCCTAGCGCTACCTCGAGCACATGCGGGGGGGGGGGGGTTGTTATTTCATGTGTGGCGGGGTGGCGATGGGAATGAATGAAATAGACAGTATGAATTATGTACATGTGTATATATGTATATGTCTGTGTGTGTATATATATGTATACGTTGAGATGTATAGGTATGTATGTTTGCGTGTGTGGACGTGTATGTATATATATGTGTATGTGGGTGGGTTGGGCCATTCTTTCGTGTTTCCTTACGCTACCTCGCTAACGCGGGAGACAGCGACAAAGTAAACTAAAATGAATAGATAAATATATATATATATATATATATATATATATATATATATATATATATATATATATATATATATATATATATATATTCCCTGGGGATAGGGGAGAAAGAATACTTCCCACGTATTCCCTGCGTGTCGTAGAAGGCGACTAAAAGGGAAGGGAGCGGGGGGGCTGGAAATCCTCCCCTCTCGTTTTTTTTTTTTTTTTTTTCTTTTCCAAAAGAAGGAACAGAGAAGAGGGCCAGGTGAGGATATTCCCTCAAAAGCCCAGTCCTCTGCTCTTAACGCTACCTCGCTATCGCGGGAAATAGCGAATAGTATGGAAAAAAAAAAAAAAAATATATATATATATATATATATATATATATATATATATATATATATATATATATATATTTATTCATTTATATTTTGCTTTGTCGCTGTCTCCCGCGTTTGCGAGGTAGCGCAAGGAAACAGACGAAAGAAATGGCCCAACCCATCCCCATACACAATGTATATACATACACGTCTACACACGCAAATATACATACCTATACATCTCAATGTACACATATATATACACACACAGACACATACATATATACCCATGCACACAATTCACACTGTCTGCCTTTATTCATTCCCATCGCCACCTCGCCACACATGGAATACCATCCCCTTCCCCCCTCATGTGTGCGAGGTAGCACTAGGAAAAGACAACAAAGGCCCCATTCGTTCACACTCGGTCTCTAGCTGTCATGCAATAATGCCCGAAACCACAGCTCCCTTTCTACATCCAGGCCCCACACAACTTCCCATGGTTTACCCCAGACGCTTCACATGCCCTGAATCAATCCACTGACAGCACGTCAACCCCGGTATACCACATCGATCCAATTCACTCTATTCCTTGCCCTCCTTTCACCCTCCTGCATGTTCAGGCCCCGATCACACAAAATCTTTTTCACTCCATCTTTCCACCTCCAATTTGGTCTCCCACTTCTCCTCGTTCCCTCCACCTCCGACACATAATCCTCTTGGTCAATCTTTCCTCACTCATTCTCTCCATGTGCCCAAACCATTTCAAAACACCCTCTTCTGCTCTCTCAACCACGCTCTTTCTATTCCACACATCTCTCTTACCCTTACATTACTTACTCGATCAAACCACCTCACACCACACATTGTCCTCAAACATCTCATTTCCAGCACATCCACCCTCCTGCGCACAACTCTATCCATAGCCCACGCCTCGCAACCATACAACATTGTTGGAACCACTATTCCTTCAAACATACCCATTTTTGCTTTCCGAGATAATGTTCTCGACTTCCACACAATCTTCAAGGCTCCCAGGATTTTTGTCCCCTCCCCCACCCTATGATTCACTTCCGCTTCCATGGTTCTATCCGCTGCCAAATCCACTCCCAGATATCTAAAACACTTTACTTCCTCCAGAGAATATATATATATATATATATATATATATATATATATATATGAGAAAAAAGGAGAGATTGGTAGTATGTTCGAGGAAAGGAACCTTGAGGTTTTGGCTCTGAGTGAGACGAAGCTCAAGGGTAAAGGACATGAGTGGTTTGGGAATGTCTTGGGAGTAAAGTCAGTGGTTGGTGAGAGGACAAGAGTAAAAGAAGGAGTACCACAACTCCAGAAGTAGGAGTTGTGGGAGTATGTGATAGAGTGTAAGAAAGTAAACTCTAGATTGAAATGGGTAAAACTGAAAGTGGATGGAGAGAGATGGGTGATTATGGTACCTATGTACCTGGTCATGAAAAAAAAGATCATTTTGGGAGCAGCTGAGTGAGTGTGTTAGTAGCTTTGATGCACGAGACCGGGTTATAGTGATGGGTGATTTGAATGCAAAGGTGAGTAATGTAACAGTTGAGGGTATGACTGGTGTACATGGAGTGTTCAGTGTTGTAAATGGAAATAGTGAAGAGCTTGTAGATTTGTATGCTGATAAAGGACTGGTGATTGGGAATACCTGGTTTAAAAAGAGAGATATACACAAGGATACGTACGTAAGTAGGAGAGATGGCCAGAGAGCGTTGTTGGATTACATGTTAATTGATAGGCGTGTGAAAGAGAGACTTTTGGATGTTAATGTGCTAATAGGAGCAACTGGAGGGATGCCTGATCACTATCTTTTGGAGGCGAAAGTGAAGATTTGTAGAGGTTTTCAGAAAAGAAGAGAGAATGTTGGGGTGAAGAGAGTGGCGAGAGTAAGTGAGCTTGGAAAGGAGACTCGTGTGAGGAATTACCAGGAGAGATTGAGTGCAGAATGGAAAAAGGTGAAAGCAAATGACGTAAGGGGAGTGGGGGAGGAATGGGATGTATTTAGGAAAGCAATGATGGCTTGCGCAAAAGATGCTTGTGGCATGAGAAGCGTGGGAGGTGGGTTGATTAGAAAGGGTAGTGAGTGGTGGGATGAAGAAGTAAGAATACTAGTGAAAGAGAAGAGAGAGGCATTTGGACGATTGTTTTCAGGGAAACAGTGCAAATGACTAGGAAATGTATAAAATAAAGCGGCAAGAGATCAAGAGAAAGGTGCAAGAGGTGAAAAAGAGGGCAAATGAGAGTTGGGGTGAGAGTATCATCAAATTCTAGGGAGGGAGAACATAAATGTTTTGGAGGGAGGTAAATAAAGTACGTAAGACAAGAGAACAAATGGGAAAATCGGTGAAGGGGGATAATGGGGAGGTAATAACAAGTAGTGGTGAAGTGAGGAGTTGTAGTGAGTATTTTGAAGGTTTGTTGAATGTGTGTGATGATAGAGTGGCAGATACAGGGTGCTTTGGTTGAGGTGGTGTGCGAAGTGAGAGGGTCAGGGAGAATGGTTTGGTAAACAGAGAGGAGGTAGTGAAAGCTTTTGCGGAAGATGAAAGCCGGCAAGGTGGCGGGTTTGGATGGTATTGCTGGGGAATTTATCAAAAAAGGGGGTGACTATGTTGTTGACTGGTTGGTGAGGATATTCACTGTATGAATGGTTCATGGTGAAGTGCCTGAGGATTGGCGGAATGCATGCACAGTGCCAATGTACTAAGGCAAAGGGGATAACGATGAGTTTTCAAATTACATAGGTATAAGTTTGTTGAGTATTCCTGGGAAATGATACGGGAGAGTATTGACTGAGAGGGTCAAGGCATGTAAAGACCATCAGATTGGGAAAGAGCAATGTGGCTTCAGAAGTGGTGGAAGATGTGTGAATCAGGTGTATGCTTTGAAAAATGTATGTGAGAAATACTTAGAAAAACAGATGAATTTGTATGTAGCATTTATGGATATGGAGCATGCGTATGATAAGAGTTGATAGAGATGCCCTGTGGAAGGTATTAAGAGTATATAGTGTGGGAGGTAAGTTGCTAGAAGCAGTGAAAAGTCCTTATCAAGGATGTAAGGCATGTGTACGAGTAGGAAGAGGAAAGTGATTGGTTCCCAGTGAATGTCGGTTTGCGGCAGGGGTGCGTGATGTCTCCATGGTTGCTTGATTTGTTTATGGGTGGAGTTGTTAGGGAGGTGAATGCAAGAGTTTTGGAGAGAGGGGCAAGTATGCAGTCTGTTGTGGATGAGAGGGCTTGGGAAGTGAGTCAGTTGTTCGCTGATGGTACAGCGCTGGTAGCTGATTCGGGTGAGAAACTGAAGAAGTTGGTGACTGATTCGGTAAAGTGTGTGAAAGAAGAAAGCTGAGAGTAAATGTGAATAAGAGCAAGGTTATTAGGTTCAGTAGGGTTGAGGGACAAGTTAATTGGGAGGTAAGTTTGAATTGAGAAAATTTGGAGAAAGTGGAGTGTTTCAGATATCTGGAGTGAACTTAGCAGTGGATGGGACCATGAAAGTGGAAGTGAGTCACGGGTTGGGGGAGGAGGCGAAAGTTCTGGGAGCGTTGAAGAATGTATGGAAGGCGAGAACGCCATCTCGAAGAACAAAAATTGGTGTTTGAAGGCATAGTGGTTCCAACGTTATATGGTTGCCAGGCATGGGCTATAGATAGGGTTTTGCAGAGGAGGATGGATGTGTTGGAAATGAGATGTTTGAGGACAATATGTGGTGTGAGGTGTTTTGATCGAGTAAGTAACGAAAGGGTAAAAGAGATGTGTGGTAATAAAAATAATGTGGTTGAGAGAGCAGAAGAGAGTGTATTGAAATGGTTTGGTCACATGGAGAGAATGAGTGAAGAAAGACGTAGAGGGAACAAGGAGAAGTGGGAGACCAAACTGGAGGTGGAAGGATGGAGTGAAAAAGATTTTTGAGCGAGTGGGGCCTGAACGTACAGGAGGGTGAAAGGCCTGCAAGGAATAGAGTGAATTGGAACGATGTAGTCTACCGGGGTCGAGGTGCAGTCAGTGGACTGAACGAGATCTTGTGAAGCATTTGGAGTAAACCATGGAAAGTTTTCTGAGGCCTGGATGCGGAAAGGGAGCTGTGGTATCGGTGCATTACACATGACAGACAGCTAGAGACTGATTGTG
Organism: Panulirus ornatus; assembly: GCF_036320965.1. Taxonomy (NCBI): domain Eukaryota; kingdom Metazoa; phylum Arthropoda; class Malacostraca; order Decapoda; family Palinuridae; genus Panulirus; species Panulirus ornatus. The sequence continues at coordinate 143,977 of NC_092287.1, forward strand.
AACGAATGTGGCCTTTGTTGTCTTTTCCTAGCGCTACCTCGCGCGCGCACGGAGGGGGGAGGCGGATCATGTGTATGTATGTATACGTTGAAATGTATAGGTATGTATATATGCGTGTGTGGGCGTTTACGTACATACATGTGTATGTGGGTGGGTTTGGTCATTCTTTCGTCTGTTTCCTTGCGCTACCTCGCTGACGCGGGAGACAGCAACAAAGTATATAGATAGATAAATAAAGAAATATATATGTATATTGGAAGGGATCACAATTTTGCGTGTGATCAAGTATATTCCCATGAGTCCACGGGGAAAATGAAACACGATAAGTTCCCAAGTGCACTTTCGTGTAATAATCACATTATCAGGGGAGACTCAAGAGAGGAATATAAGTCAGTTGATATATAACGAAGAGAAGTAGCTAGGACGCCATTTGATAAATATGTGATTGTCCAAGACAGACAACGAGCGTATCATAAACTTATTATGTGGACAAGAAGGTGAATTGTTTACAAATTTTATCAACAATAAAGTCATCCAATTTGTATAGATCTTCACTAATATTAAGATTATAAGTCTTTGTGTATTCAGTGATAGAAGATTCAATGATATTCCTCGTGGTAATAGAGTTAGAGTTAATAACTGAGATGGCATTACTCCAATCAATGCAATGATCATAGTTTTTAACGTGATTAAACAAGGCATTTGATTCTTGTCCTGTTCTTATACTACATCTATGTTGCTTAAGTCTATCAGAAAGATCCTTACCAAACTGCCCAACATAAAACTTATCACAATTTCTACATGGCACTTTATAGATGCACCCAGGAGAATTTTCTGGTGAGTTCCTGATTAAGATATTCTTTATAGTATTATTGTTGCTATAGGGAACACTTACATTAAAGAATTTAAGCAACATGGGAAGTAAAGTAAAATTATTATCAAAAGGGGGAACTAAAAGATTCTTGGTGTCAATGGGAGGTTTGGGCCCAACTCTATAATATGATTTCTTTGCTAACTTAGGGATTTATCAGTGAAAGATCTAAGATACTTTAACTTAGATCTAATAGAATATATCTTCTCAAATTCATCATTGATATACTCTGGACTGCAAATACGTAATGCCCTAAGGAACATAGATTGAAAATATGATAATTTAACTCTGTCATGTTGAGATGAGTAATAATGGATATATGAGCATACATTGGTAGGTTTTCTGTATATGCTAAATTTAAACTTGTTTCCTTGCCTATGGATCATCCAATCTAAAAATGGTAACATACCATTATTTTCATTTTCTACAGTAAATTTGATGGAAAGTACTAAATTGTTAAGTAAGGGGAGAAATGCCTGTACATTTTCATTTGTTGGCCAAACACAAAGAACGTCATCTACATACCTAAACCAAATTGCATCAGGCATGGAAACAAGTTCAAGGAAGGTTAAGGTTGTGTTGTGTCAAGCTGCAGGGAGGAAGGCCGGGTGCAGCCGTTGTTGTCAGACCGGTGCAACACGTCTGACCATCCGCCTCTCTGCTTACTTTTCCATGCGAGGGAACCTGGGACTTGTGCATCGCATTGGCCAAGATAATTACCTATTGTCTCTTCACAAGCGAACAAGCGATTATCTAGCACAAAATTGTTTGTATCATCTTGTAGAACATTGTTGTATTAGCTAGCAGAACATTGGTTGCATTAGCTAGCACAACATTGGTTGTATTGGCTAGCACAACATTAGTTGCATTCGCTAGAATAACATTCGTAGTGTCACCTAGCAAAACATTCCAAATATTAGCTAGCACAGTACTCCTAGGATAAGCAAGTAAAACATACCTGGTATTGGCTAGCACTACATTCCTAGGAGTAGCTAGCACTTCTTTCCTAGAATCAGCAAGCACAGCATTCATAGTTTTAGGTAGCACCACATTCCTAATATTAGCCAAAATATTCCATGCACTAGCTAGCGAAACATTCCAAATATTAGCTAACACAACACTCCAACTATTAGCTAGCAAAGCAATCCAGTGTTACTTAGCACATCGTTCCAAGTATTAGTTACTTCAACATTCCTAGTATAAGGTAGCAGAACACTCCTAATATTAGTAAAACATTGTAGTATTAAGCAGCACAACATTCCTAGCATTAGCTAGCAAACATCCCAGTATTCACAAACACAACATGCCTAGCATAAGTGACACAACATTCCTAGGACTGGCTAGTACAACATTCCTAGTATTATGTAGCACAACAATTCTAGTATCGGTAGCAAAACATTCTTCGTGTAAGCTGGCAAAACATTCCTAGCAATAGTTAGCACAACATTTCTAGTATTAACAAGTACAGTATTCCCTGTTTTACCTAGCACAACATTCCTAATAGGAAGTACTACAACATTCTTAGTATCAGCTTACAAGTATTCATGATATAAGCTAGCAAAGCGTTCATAATATTAGCTAGTACAACATTCCAAGTATTAGCTTGAACACCATCTTTGTTACTGGCCACAACAACATTTCTAGTATTAGCAAACACAACACTCATAGTATTAGCCAGTACTACATTCCTACTATTAGCTCGTATAACATTTCTAGTCCTGGCTAAAAACATTCCTAGTATTAGCCAGCACATTCTAGTATTAGCTAGCAAACACTCCTAATATAAGCCAGCACATTTCTAGTATTAGCAAGCACAACACTCTTAGTATGAGCTAACACAACATTCCGAGTAATAGATAGTATGTTAATACAACATTCCTAGCATTAGCCAGCACATGCTAATATTACCTAGTACAACAATCCTAGTGTCAGTTAGCAAACATTATCAGTATTAGCAAGAGCAACATTCTTAGTATTAGAAAATATTCCTAATATTAGAAGAAAACGACATTTCTAGTATTGGCTAACAAAACATCCCTAGTATTTGTTAGAACAAGTTTGATATTAGTTACCAAAGCATTCTTAGTATTTACTAGAAAACAGTCCTACTATTAGCTGACACAACACTCCTAGTGTTAACTAGCATATGTCACTCCTTGTATCACCTAACGCAGCATTCCTAGTATTAGCAAGCAAATTCATCCAGGTTTTAGTATGCATAAAATTCCAAGTATTAGCTAGCACAACATTCCTAGTATTAGCTAACAGACATTCTCAATATTAGCTAGCAAAACATTTCTAGTATTACCTTGCCCAAAATTCCTAGTATTAGCTAGCACATTACTAGTATTAGCTAGCACAACATTCCTAGTATTGGCTAGCACAACATTCCTAGTGTTAGCTGACAAGCATTCCTAATACTAGCTAGCAAAATATTTCTAGTATCAACTAGCACAAAATTCCTAGTATCAGCTAGCACAACATGCCTAGTATTAGCTAGCACAACATTCTAGTATTAGCTAACAAACATTTCTAATATTTGCTAGCAAAACACGTTTAGGATTAGCCAGCACAAAATTCCTAGTATTAGCTGTTACAACATTATTAGTATTAGCTAATGCAACATGACTGGTACCAACTCGCACAACATTCTTAGTATTAGCTAGCACAACAATCCCACTATCAGCCAGCACAAAATTAGGGTAAATGAGAACATAATTAGATAATTGGGTATCAGAGAGAAGTATTATACTAGGAGAGATACTAGACAGACGGTGTTAACAGAAGAGAGGTTACTAAAGAGACCATGAATGTTGGTACAATGAGTAAAAAAAAGAATCGGGTCTATTAGAGAGGGAAAGGTTGTGGGAGGGGCCGCTGCTACTGTAACAGTCCACATCATCACAAACATCTTGGAAACTGCAATTTATCATGGCTGTCTTGAGAACTGTACAGAACATAACAACCGTCCTGCGAACTATACAGAGAATCGTAACCTTCTTGGGGCTCTGCAGAACACGACGACACTCCCAAGAACAGTATAGATCACAAATGTCTGGTAAAGTGTACAGTGTACAACTGTTCTGGGAACTGTGCATCACAACCGTTCCTGGAAATGTAGAGAGCATCACAACCCACTAGCAAACTGTATAATGTATAATAAAACTCCTTAGAACAGCTCAGCGCATCTCAACCGTCCCGGAAATGTAGAGAGCATCACAACAGTCCTTAAAACTGTACAGTGCAACACAACCGTCTTGAGAACTGTTCAGAGCATCACAATTGTGTCGGGAACTCTATAGGGAATCATTCTGATAGTCTTGTTTAACTGAACAAAGCTGAACAAAACTGAATGCAACCGAATTCAAGCAGCAACAGACCACTGGGTCCTAACGAGGTTGTTTGTGATAACGGAAGGGAACAGAAACGTATGGATTATTGTGGTATGATAAGAAAGACATACAGATCTATTAAAAAAGGAAAACCTGCAAACTGTAAACTTGTAGAGCATCATAACTGTCTGGGAAATTATACAGTGCATGACACCTGTTATGGGAATCATATAGAGCATAGTTGTCATCTGGGAAACTGTATATAGTATCACAACTGTCCTAGGTAACACTACAGAGCATCACAACTGTCATGTGGAACTTTATAGAGCATCACAACTGTCCAGGGGAACTGTACAAGGCATCACAACTGTCCTGGGGAACTGTATAGAACATCACAACTGTCCTTGGGAACACTATAGAGCATCACAACTGTCCTGGAGAACTGTATAAGGCATCACAACAGTCCTGGGGAACTGTATAGAGCATCACAACTGTCCTGGAGAACTGTATAAGGCATCATAACTGTCCTGGGAAACTGTATAGAGCATCACAACTGTCCTGGGGAACACTACAGAGCATCACAACTCTCCTGGGGAACTGTATAGAGCATCACAACTGTCCTGGGGAACTGTATAAGGCATCACAACTGCCCTGGGGAACTGTATAGAGCATCACAACTGTCCTGGAGAACTGTATAAGGCATCACAAATGTCCTGGGAACTGTATAGAGCATCCCAACTGTCCTGAGGATCTGTATAGAGCAACACAACTGTCCTGGGAACTGTATAGAGCATCACAACTCTCCTGGGGCACACTATAGAGCATCACAACTGTCCTGGGGAACACTACAGAGCATCACAACTCTCCTGGGGAACTGTATAGAGCATCACAACTGTCCTGGGGAACTGTATAAGGCATCACAACTGTCCTGGGAACTGTATAGAGCATCACAACCGTCCTGGGGAACACTACAGAGCATCACAACTGTCCTGGGAACTGTATAGAGCATCACAACCGTCCTGGGGAACACTACAGAGCATCACAACTGTCCTGGGAACTGTATAGAGCATCACAACCGTCCTGGGGAACTGTATAGAACATTACAACTGTCATGAGGAACACTATAGAGCATCACACCTGTCATGGGGAACTGTATAGAGCCTCACAATTGTCCTGGGGAACTGTATAAGGCAACACAACTGTCCTGGGGAACTGTATAGAACATCACAACTGTCCTGGGGAACACTACAGAGCATCACAACTGTCATGGGAAACACTATAGAGCATTACAACTCTCCTGGGGAACTGTATAGAGCATCACAACTCTACTGGGAACACTATAGAGCATCACATCTCTCCTGGGGAACTGTATAGAGCACCACAACTGTCCTGTGAACACTATAGAGCATCATAACTTTCCTGGGAAACACTATAGACCATCACATCTGTCCTGGGGAACTGAATAGAGCATCACAACTGTCCTGGGAACACTATAGAGTATCACAACTGTCCTGGGGAACACCATAGAGCATCACAGCTGTCATGGGGAACACTATAGAGCATCACAGCCGTCATGGGGAACGCTACAGAGCATCACAGCTGTCATGGGCAACACTATAGAGCATCACAACCGTCCTGGGATCTGTATAGATCACAACTGTCCTGGGGAACACCATAGAGCATCACAACTGTCCTGGGGAACACTATAGAGCATCACATCTGTCCTGGGGAACTGTATATGGTATAACAACTGTCCTGGGGAACTGTATAGAGCATCATAACCGTCCTGGGAGCCCTATAGGTCATCATAACAGTCTGCTAAACTGTAAAGAGCATCACAAGAGACCTTAGAGCTATACAGAGCATCACAACCGCCTGGCGGAGTATACATAGGAGCGGAAACCTCTGGAGAAACAGGGTAGAGGTATGTAACCGTCCTGGGAACTGTATAACACATGAAAGGCGTCCTTGGAAAAGAAAAGTACACATCATCATAGTGATAATCTTATATAAGATATTCGTGCCCCAGCGACATTCCTGTGTTACACACATCTTTTGTGGAAGGTGAGGCCAATACCAGATCCACTCACAGAAGCTGCTGTGGACGGTGAGACCAGCACCAGACCTGCCCACAGCGGGTATGTAAACTATGGTATATTAAGCGGTCAAGGCAAACTCTTGGGTGGTATGTGGGGCTTGATCGTAGACAGTATATTCTCGTTTCGGTACATTATACGTGACACAGAGATTGGGTGCGTGCAAATGAGGACAGCCCGCGTACCACCACCAGCCACCAACCCCTGTACACCACCAAAATCACCACCAGCCACCAACCCCTAAACACCATCAATACAACCACCACCCACAATCACCACCCGTGTACAGTCCTTACTCCACCATTGTCACCTGCTCTCCTGACGCTGAGGTAAACACAAGCACAGTAAGAAAACACGCAAAATAAGTCTTCCCAACCTGACTGTTGTTGCATAGTTCGCCTGACGTCCACGTTCACCTTCTCTGTTTTCTTGAGCCCCATCCACATCTCCTGTTCCGGGCTCTCTCCTCCCCGTCTTTTGTCCTTAGAAGTTCAAACTCAACTGAGGTTATACCTTGACGACCTTCTCGCTCACTGGTGCACTCTGGCAGTCAGGGCTCGGGCAGCTCGTTGGTCACTGTTACTCGAATAGTTGCCACAAGCTGCTAGTCGTCCATGGCTATCTTAACTCTTAAAGTTAATAACAATGTCTGGCCATATCTACTGCTGTGTATAGTGCACGGAAGGGACAGTAACACTGTTGGTGAGTGGAAGGGATCAAGAAAAAATGGGTGCAGTTCAAGAACAATAACTTCATGTATGGAACGATAAAAACGTTAGTGTATAGAAGGGATCGTCACACTGTGGACGGGATGGTGATAGTATCTTTTGAAGAGAACATGATAACATAGATGGATAGAAAGGAAATTAACGACATGATGAAATGAGCAATGTAGCTAGCGTGGGTAAACATTAGTGTATTAGTTTCCATAAAGCAACTTTTACATGCAATTTGTGGAAGGATGTTTGACACCAGCCTCAGTAGCTCGCCAGACGCTAGGTATGTGGGGATGTTAGACTCCAGCCCCAGTAACTCAACAGACGCTAGATACGTAGGGTTGTTAGACACCAGCCAAAGTAGCTCACCAGGCGCTAGTTGCATGATTGATTTGTGCCAGTAACCCTGGCAAAATTTATTGTGCACTCCATGCTCATCCTGTGAGCGTAGCGCAAAAGGATGACAGTGGTTGCAAAAGGTTTTTGTTTTATATCCTTGATTGTAGTGTTAGCAGTGCTTTTTCACAATTGAATTATGAAATTACAACTAATACAAACAATGGCGGATATTTTGCTGTCAAGTGTGAGTAAAGTGGCCGTCAGTCAAGAACACTGGATGGTTCGCTCTTACAGAGGCAACCAAGGCTTCTGCAAGTGGAGAGCAGAGTGGGACGGCAGTGTCCAGTGGCCAGGACCCTCACAGTCCCTTGGTAATTACGCCAGACATCCGTGGTTCATACCTATTACGGACGAGAGGAGCTGACTGGAGTTAAGATTAAGTTAATTACGTTATAATTAAGTGATAAGAGACATGAGTGACTTCCACCATGACACTCGCTAATGTGCACCTTCCCGTGTGTCCATCCTCACCCTACCTCTGTGAGAAAGGGAGGAAGGGAGCATGTTATGTATCTAATCTCTCCCTATCTAAGAGAGGGAGGGAGGGAGATCCGCATGTATCTACCTCTTCGTTACTGCCCTGAGGAAGAGCAAAAAAGGATGGGAAGTATGGGAGAAGAAGGAGACAGTATCAGAGGAGGAGGATAATTATGATGGTGATGAGAGGCTTGGGAGGGCCCAGAGCGATAGGACTAGACCGTAGCCCAACCTGGTCAATGACTATGTTCAGCTCGCGGATGAATATAGCAAACCCAGTAGATTAGCGGTAGAGAATGACATCAAAAACTAACGAATTTTAGAGTTGATGAAGTCCATCCTTGTATTATACTGGATTACACAGAAGTGAAAAGAGAAACTTTGTGTTTCGGTCTCAGTTGATGGAGTCCGACTCATACAGAGGTCAACCATATTGATCAGAACATATTACAGCCGCTCCATCAAAACCTGCTACATGAAGCTACTGCCTTAGTTGGCCTATTTAGGTTTATTTATAAACACTGTAAGAAACTGGAATTATATGAATTGATGAGGCCCTAAGGGGATCTACTCTATTGAATCAATGATCACTGGTGCCCGTAGAAAAAGGTTATTTGTGCTGGTTATACTAATTGGAGAGCTACTGACCGCATACACTCTCATGTGTAAGGCTCCAATAGTACTTTACCAAGAGAAATAAGGATGAAAAATAAGTCAAGTTCAGCAATATCTTCTTCTGAGTAAGTAGTTTGATACAGTGCGTGACGCAGAGACACACATTACAGTCACGAAAACTTCCATCTGTAAAGTGGGGACTTGCACTGACCAATGTGTTAGTATACTGGCCATTGGGTGTCCCACAGACATGAGGACGCTGACCAATGGATGTCCCCCAGGCATGAGGACACTGGCCACTGGGTGTTCCACAGACATAAGGACACTAGTCACTGGGAGTCTCCCATGCATGAGGACGCTGGCCACTGGATGTCCCACAGGCATGAGGATAGTAGTCACTGGGTGTCCTTAAGGCATGAGGACAGTGGCCACTGGGAGTCTCCTAGGCATAAGGACACTCGCAACTGGGTGTCTCCCAGGCATGAAGACAGTAGCCACTGGGTGTTTTCCAGGAATGAGGACACTAGCCACTGGGTATCTCCCAGGCATGAAGACAGTAGCCAATGGCAAGTTATCTACATAGATCAAGATAATCAATGATCCCAAAACAGATCATTAGAGCACATTACTACTGACCTTAACCAGTTTCGAGAAGATTCCTTTCACAAACGTCATTGGTTCCCTTCCATTAAGGTAACCTTTCATCAAATGAAATTGTGTACCCATTATTCTTGCTTGAAGATCCAGATTCTTTACCAACCTCATATGTGCGGCACTGTCACATACTTTCTGAAGGTACAGATACATAAATCCACCCAGTCTTCTCTTTTCTTTAAAGTAGCACTCATTCCCTAGTAGAAATGTAAGGGATCTGTTACTCGTTACCTCTTTTTCTGAAATCGGGTTGTCTGCAATTTTGGTAATCTCTCCACAGCAGGAAGTCATTCATTTAGACTATCTTCTCCAGTTACAACCACACTCTTCAGAGAGACCGGTATGCATCAAAGCGTTTCTTCTCGTTGCGCTTTCTACAGACAAGTATAAGTTTGTCCTTCCTCAACCCAGTAGCACTTAAGTTGTTTTACAATAACATGAAAAATTTTCAACCGATTTGTCTATACACATCTCCACCACATATAAAGAAATTCCATCGGTACCATGAACCTTGCATGAGTTAAGATTCTTTAACATTCTGTTAATGTCTTCACTGGATATTACAGTGCTTTCCAATCCTCCTCTCCGTTCAGTCTCACTGATGATGGATCTATAGTGTCTTCCACAGTGAAATCTTTATTTTGTCATTCAATTCCTGTCATATCCTTATATCATCATGAGCAACTCTTCCCTCTGAATTCTTTAGGCTTACTAGCTACACTAACTGATAATTTGCACATGATTAATTTATGGAGAGGTTTTAGAATATTCCTTTCTCTGTGCAAAATATTCTCTTCAAAGTTTGTTTGTTCTACTTTCCATATCGTGCTTTGCTCATATTTTGCTCTCTCATACCTTATGGATATTGGTTGGCTGGAATGCCGTCCACTTCTTCGTTACAGCACATCACGAATCTCTTTCGTTTTTTTTGGAATCTGATAATGAACCATCCTTCTGAGGCTACAACTTCATCGTACATTTTACAGAACCTTTCACCATAATGCCTTGGTTACTGACTACCAAAGTTGGATGGCAGTTCATGTTACTGTAGAAATTGTTGAGTTCTGTGTAGGTTCCAAGATTATATCTCCTCTTTGAGTCTGGTCTCATCCCTGTGTTTGATTATCATTTGTTTTCCGGGGAGAGACTTTTCCTATGTTACCTCGTTTCTTAACCTTGTATACATGTGCTATTTTTTTCATCCTTTGTCTGTGTATGCACACACACACACACACACACACACACACACACTCACACATTAAGCCTGGTATCCATCTATCGACTAGCCCCGAGGAAAAGATAAACACTTGGGTTGGGTGAGGGCGGACTGCCACGCCGAGGAATCGGACCTATGCGGATCCGATCCCGGGCTGGCCCGTGCTGGCTCATGTTAGTAACGTGAGCAAATACACCACGGAGGCCCGTAAGTGTATGTGTCTCTGTATTTGAGCGATTATAGATGTTTTTGAATATTTTTACATTCGCATGTTTTTACGTTTTGGGACAAAAAGATAGTGAAATGAGGAAGATGGAAAGATACCGATGCTTTTATTATAAAAACTTAGAAATTCTGGTGTACTTCAGTTAAGATCGGAAGGTAAATTATCTTTAAGACAACAGAAGGCTGACCTAGTACCCACACCAAACCCGACACCACTATAATACTGGTATCATCAATATTATATTTTTAAAGGTATGACAGCGCAGCGCCCACCATAGGAAGGTGCATTAGTGGCACTAGACATCGGCAAATTAGTATCACTGTTTCAGAGGCCATTACCCTACCCTTGAACACCCATTAGAGTGAGTATTTTTCCTTTTTTAGGAAAAACAAGGATATCGAGGAATATAATGGATAAAACATCTTCTTCATATCTGATCGCCGTTTCCCGCGTTGACGAGGAAACGCCAAGAATACAAAGAAAGGCCACCCCCCCTCACATCCTTTCTCTACCTGTCATGTGTGATGCACCGAAACCACAGTTTCCTATCCACAAATAAGCCTCACAGAACTTTTCATGGTTTACCCGGGATGTTTCACACGCTCCGGCTCAGTCCACTGACAGCACGTCGACCCCAGTATACCACATCGTTCCAATTCTTTCTATCCCTTGCACGCTGTTCACCCTCCTGGATGCTCAGGCCCCGATAGCTCAAAATCTTTTTCACTCTTTCCTTCTATCTCCAATTTGGTCTCACCATTCTCCTTGTTCCCTCTACTTCTGATACATATATCCTCTTTATCAACTTTTTCTCATTCGTTCTCTCCATATGTTTAAACCATTTCAACACGCCCTTTTCTGCTCTCTCATCTACACTCTTTAATACCACACATTTCTTACCGAATCATTACTTGCTCGATCAAACCATCTCACACCATAAATTGTTCTCATACATTTCAGTTCCAACACATCCATCCTCCTCCGCAAAATCTTATCTATATCCCATGCGTAATTTACATCCATATGATATTGTTGGGACTACTGTTCTGTCAAACATCGATTTTTGTCTTCCCAGAAAACGTTCTTTCCACACATTCTTCAGCGCCCATGACTGACTTCCGCTTCCATGGCTCCATATCCACTCTCAGATATGTAAAACGCTTCACTTCCTCCAATTTTCGTTTTTCAGACTCACATCCTAAATAACCTGTCCCTCAACCCTGCTGAACCTAATAATCTTGTTCTTATTCACATTCACTCTCCACTTTATCCTTATCCACACTCTCCCAGTTTCAGTCACCAACATCTGGAGTTTCGCACTCCGATCTGCCACCAGTGCTGTATCGTCAGCAAACAAAAGCTGACTCACTTCCCAGGCCCTTTCATCCCTTACACACTGTATACTCGCCCCCCCCCAACCCTCTCCAAGACTCTCGCATCTACCTCCCTCACCACCCCATCCATAAACAAAGTGAACAACCATAGAGTCATCAAAACCCCCTGCCGCATGCCAGCCTATAATTGAAACCATTCATTCTCTTCTCTACCTACTCGTACACTAGCTTTACACCCTTGATAAGAATTTTTCACTGCTTCTGGCAACTTATCTCTCTTACCGTATGTTCTTAAGACCTTCCACAAAGCATCTTTATCAACCCTACCATATGCCTTCTCCAGATCAATAAATGCCACATACAAATCCATCTGCTTTTCTAAGTATTTCTCACACAGATTCTTTAAAGCAAACACCTGATCCACACATCCTCTACCAATTCTGAAAATACACTACTCAAAATAATCACTCCATCTCATTTTCACTTCATCACTACTTGTTACTACTTCAACTTTTGTCCCCTTCACTGACGTTCCCATTTGTTCTCTTGGCTTTCACACATTGTTTACCTTTTTCTTAAACACCATCTTATTCTTCCTAAAAGTTTCTGATATTCCCTCACCTCAACTCTCATTTGCCCTCTTTTTAACCCATGCATCTTTCTCTTGACCTCTTGCTGCTTTCTCTAATGTATCCCCTAATCGTTTACACTCCTTCCTTGTAAGTACCGCCCAAAAGCCTTCTATTCCCTTTCACTAGCAACTTTACTTATTCATCCCACCACTCACTACCCTCTCTTATCTGTCCACCTCCCACTTTTCGCATGCCACATGCATCTCTCGCATATGTTAGCCCTGCTTCCCTAAATACCTTCTATTCCTCAACCACTCCCCTAGTTTCATTTACTCTCACTTTTTGCTATTCTGCACTGAATCTCTCCTGGTATTTCTTCACACAAGTCTCTTTCCAAAGCTCACCTACTCTCATTACTCTCTTCTCCCCGAGATTGTTTCCTGTTTTTCTAAAACCTCTAGAAATCTTCACTCTCGCCCTCACAAGATAGTGATTAAACGTCCCACCAGCTGCCCCTCTGAGCACATTTACATCCAGAAGGATTTCTTGTACTCACATTTCAATTAGTATGTCATCCAAGAATGCCCGTTGACCATCTCTTCTACTCACAGATGTATGATTGTGTATATCCCTCTTTTTAAACAGGTTTTTCCAATTATTTGTCTTTTTTCCGGCTCACAGTTATACAAATTGTTCACCATTTCCATTCATAACACTAGATACCCCATGCGCCCCAAGTATACCCTCCACTGCCACGTTGCTTACCTTTACATTTAACTCTAATCTCACCAACACCGCTTCTCTGACACTTATCATCCTCGTCTCAGCCCAGTCTAGCCGTTACTCACTTGCCTATCAACGCCTTTGAACTCATCCCTTTACCTCCTGATTTCCATCTATCTATTGTAATAGTTACAGTAAACACTGGAGGAGAAACATAAACAAGGCTAGTAGATCACCTGTTATCTGATTTTTAATAACCTCCTTATATGTATTCAGCCTTGAGACTGCTTGTGTGTCCATACCAAACAAGTAAGTATGTACGATATAACATCATTTCCCTAAAGGTCCTGTCCAACCTCAACTCTCTTCCTTTCTTCATAAATAATCTTTCTTCAGCCTCTGGCTTTCTTCACATTTGTGCCATTATTTCAGTCTACATACTTCAAGCCACATTCCCTCCTGACTCCAATATCCGTTCTTCTTCTTGACCTTAACATAATTTCCCTCTTAATCTGGAACTGTGCAACACCTCGGAATGGAGAAGGCTTAACTCGATAAAATTCACTAAGGCAAAAACGTTGTTTCTGTCTATAAATCTTTGCAGATCTCACTAAATTCATACGAACAAATTTCAACACACTGTAAATTATTTATGCAAAGACATAAACATGTTGGGAATGCTTAAATCCTCTACTCTATCCTGGAAAGCACAGGTAATGAATCATCTAAAATTTGCTCTCCAAAAGCTAAGAGTGGTCTAAAGATGCCGATATTATCTTTCTTGTGAGCAGCTGTAGGGAGGAGCGGGTTTGAAGTAGGAGGGAGGAGGGGTAGTAAGGCTGAAGGGAGGAGGGGGGTGTGATCCTGGAACAGGGAGAGTGTGTGAGGCTGGTGTTAGGAAAGAGTGTAAGGTTAGTGGATGGGAGGAGTTGTGATGCTGGTGGGAAGAAAGAGTGTGAGGCTGGCGAAAGGAGGGGGTTTGAGACCAGTGGCAGGAAGGGTGATGATGCTGGTGGGAGAAGGGGTGTGAGGCTGTTGGGAATATGTAGTTTGAGGCTGGTGGGAGGAGGGGTTGTGAGTCTGGTGAGAGAAAGGGGCGTGAGGATGATGGGAGGAGGGGATATGAGGTTAGTGGGAAGAGGATGTGTGAGGTTAGTGGGAGGAGGGGGTGTGAGGCTGGTGGGAGGAGGGGGTGTGAGGCTGGTGGGAGGAAGGGGTGTGAGGTTGGTGGAAGGATGGGGTGTGAGGTTGGTGGGAGGAGGGGATGTGAGGCTGGTGGAAGGAGGGGGTGTGAGGTTGGTGGGAAGAGGGGATATGAAGTTGGTGGGAGGAGGGTGTGTGAGGTTGGTGGGAGGAGGGGTTGTGAGGCTGGTGGGAGGAGGGGATGTGAGGTTGGTGGAAGGAGGGGGTGTGAGGTTGGTGGGAGGAGGGGATGTGAGGCAGGTGAGAGGAGGGGCTGTGAGGCTGGTGGGAGGAGGTGGTTTGATGAGTTCTTGGAAGATGTTGAGCAAAAAAAACTCTAAGGAGGGAACATAGATTCAGTGGAAGGAGGTGCAGAAAGACTAAGTAGGGAATCGTCTATAGTAATGTTAAAAGATATCAAGGTACGGATAAGGAGCGGTTTTATCGGTTAGAGACTTAGTTACAGAATCATTAAATCGGAAAAGATAAGGAGAGGTTGGTACTAAAGTTGTTGGAGGTGGATTTGGTTCAAGACCAGCAAGATGGCTTTAAATAAACACACTTTCTTTTTATGATTGACTTTACGACTAACACCTTTTCATTGGCAAGTGAAGGTAGTTCACTCTGGTGTCCAAATTTACTTTTTGGCTTCTGAAGCTCCTCAGTGTCGTCTGTAGATTCTCTCGTACCTGGAATTTCTCTTTGGTGTCTAAAGATTCTTACTGATGTCTGAAGGTTCTCCTTTGTGTATTAAGGGTCTGTCTATTTGAAGGTTCTCCTTGGTGTCTTAAGATTCTGTTTGCTGTCTGAAAGTTCTTCTTAGTGTCTTAAGGTTTCCGTTTCTGCTTGAAGATTCTAATTGATGTCTGCAGGGTCTCTTTGCTGTCTGGAAGCTTTGAATGGTACTTGAAGTCCTTTAAGGTGCCTGAAGGTTCTTTTGTTTCTAAAGGTTCTATGTGAAAATTGTAGGCTTTTTTTGGTGTCTGAAAGCTATATCTGGTGCCAGAAGGTTGTCTGGACCCTGAAACTTTTATCTGGTGTCTTTAGAACTCTCTGGTGTCTTTAGGTTTTCTTTGGTGACAGAAGGATCTATATGGAACTTGAAGGTTTCCTCTGGTGTCTGGGGCTCTCTCTGGTGCATTAGGTTCTCTGTGGTACCTGAAAGTTCTCTAAAGTGCCCAAAGGTTCTATCTGGTGCCAGATGGAAAGGTAGGATCTTGAAACCGATGATAGGTAGAGATGAACATTGATGAATAAGGCTTTTTTGACAGAATTTTGAGCAGAAGTAGGAACAATTGAAGTATGACAAAAAATGGGTAAGGACAAATGGAGCAGGCCATAAGCCAGAATAGAGGAAAGGGAATTCTTCAGCCAGGAGTTTCGTAGCTCAAGACGAGAGAAACAAGGCATGTGATATTTTCATGGTCCGTAATTAGCGTACATTATCTCAAGATTCTCAGGTAAATCCTCCACATGGCCTCCGCTTGTCACCTGCCAAGCACACCATTCCTCAAGTAGCAGTTAAGAGGGAGAACAGTTGAAGAAAAGAAGGAGGATAGGTGCAGCGGGAGGAAGGGGCGGTTCTTGAGAGTAGGAGGTGGGTGGGCGTGGTGGCATGACGTCATGAGGGGAAGCATTTATATGAGGGCAGCGAGAGAGGTGGCGCCAGGCCAGCGGCAAGCTCCTTCCCGACAACACTGGTGAGCCTCCTCTGCCCTAGTCCTCAAAGTCCTTTTCCTGCACCGTATGATTGTTACACCATGTACATTTTGAGCCATGTACTTGTTGTACCATGTACTTGTTGCACCTTGTACCTGTTGTACCATGTACTTGTTGCACCTTGTACCTGTTGTACCATGTACTTGTTGCACTATTTTCTTGTTGTACCATGTACTTGTTGCACTATGTACCTGTTGTACCATGTACTTGTTGCACTATGTACCTGTTGTACCATGTACTTGTTGCACTATGTACCTATTGTACCGTGTGCTTGATGTGTGCCTGATCTCCCATCTGCGGATTACTTCTTTACTACAGGTGGTTCATGCATCTCATGTTACTGTTGGAGCATGTTACTGTGTGGACCTCTCCAACGTGTCTGGAGGCAACCACTTGCAGTCGAACGTATGATTCATGTGGTACGGGTGCCCTTTGGGTCATGCAATGTCTACTTGTTTTACCTTTTGGTATCTATACTATAGTTATGGCAAGTATAGCAGAACATAAGTTCGCTATACCTTCTGTGGACGTTGTACCATATGGATGTGGTAATGTGTCACTAATGTACCGTGTTTGCTCGCTGTACCGTATGTCTGCTGTACTGTGTGTGGCTCTGCTTCCTGTAGGTTTGGTTCCGTATGGCAAGTGTATTTTATAGCAAAAAACACTGGCTGATACTCCACGTACATATTGTGCCTTATGATTTCTTAATCATGTATCTGCTGTACTTTATAGCTACTGTGGCGTATGATTGTTTAAGCAAGTGGCTGTTGCACCTGATGGCAGTCGTACCGTATTGTTATTCATTGATCTGTTCTTGTATCGTGTTTCTGTAATGTGATGCCACTGTACCTTGCTTGGTTTCTGTGTCTTTTCTTTGCTTTATTACGCTTATGCTGTACCTTATAGTTACAACTATATGTTCCATGTTGTGTTACATTACTGGTGTATCAACCATGTGCTGTGTTCCATGTTCTTTTACGTTACTGATGTATGAGCCATGTGCTGTGTTCCATGCTGTGTTACATTACTGGTGTATCAACCATGTGCTGTGTTCCATGTTCTTTTACGTTACTGGTGTATGAGCCATGTGCTGTGTTCCATGCTGTGTTACATTACTGGTGTATCAACCATGTGCTGTGTTCCATGTTGTGTTACATTACAGATGTATGAGCCATATCGTGTTACATTACTAGTGTATGAGCCATGTGTTGTGTTCATCTCGTACCTCGTTACTATATCACCCACCCACCGGTTGTTGCCTGCCGCCTTACCGCTGTACACAACACGTGCATCACATGATAATGTTGTGCAGGGCAGCTAATGTTAATCTTTTTTAATTGTTCTGTAATTTTGTTGCACCGTGTGACCTTTGTACTGCGTAGTGTACCATATAACTGATTCATGGTATTGCTGTTGTATTATACATCTATCGTGCTGTCTAAATGCTGTATTGCCTAGATATTGTGCTTCCTCGTTGGAGTCCGGAGTGTGAAGCTGCATAGTGTTATGTAGCTACTGTGTGGCTGAAATATTATGTGACTGCTGTACCATGTGAGTACTGTACTCTCTGACTGCCCTTGAGTGTGACTGCTGTACTATGCTACAGCCGTGCCATGTGACCTCTGTACTGTGCAACTGTTGCTCCGCGTGCCTGCTATATTATGTGGCAGCTTTAACATTGTGCTTGCCTCCTGTGTAGCTGCTCTATAATGTTGTTTCATCACTTAGCCACTCTACCTTGAGTACTGCATGTCTTATGTAACGTGTGCCTGCTATACTGTATGTTTTCTCTAACGTGAGTCTGCTGTACCGTACGTCTGATGTGTCGTGCCTCTGTTGCAATATGTGTCTGGTGTGCCGTGTGTCTGCTGTGCAGTGTATCTCATGTGTCGCGTGTTTGCTGTACCATTTGTCTCCTGTAACGTCTGCTGTACAATGTGTTTTCTGCACAGTGTGTCTGCTGTATCGTGTGTCTTCTGTACCTTGTGTCTGTTGTAACATATACCTACCTCACCATGTGTCAGTTATACGGTGTATCTGTTGCAACGTGTGTTTTCTACTGTATGTCTACCAAAACGTGTGTCTGTTGTACCGTGTGTCTGTGGTCACACATCAGGCACTAACTACGGACACTGATGCCCACACCAGCCACTAACCACGAACACTGGTTCACACATCAGCCACAAACCACTAAAGCTAGTTCACACATCTTGATCGAGCCTGGATATAAAGACATTCACCAGACTTCAATTGGTGCTCATTTTTCAACTTACTTCCAGTGATGGATGAACAGTTGGGTTAACTATAAGCCGACCGATACTTGGACGTGGGCTCGCTCATTAAATCCGTTAGCCTACACACCAGCGACATTAGCCACTACACCAGCTCCATTTGCCACTACACCAGCGCCGAATGCTGCTACACTAGCGCCGTTGCCATTACACCACTGATGTTTACCGCTACACCAGCGCCGTTTACCGCTACACCAGTGCCGTTTACCGCTACACCAGTGCCGTTTGCTACTATGCTCGTGTTTAAGTGATAATCACATCGTCACCCATTCTTGACCATACAGGTAAATAACCACGTGTTGATAAGGTTCGTTTCTGGTTGTACCGCGATGATGGCCTCGCCAGTACGGCCAGACAGTCTTTCTTCTTATACAGTTAACTTAAGCAACAGCATTCCTTTGACCAATCTTGTTTACGTAGTAATTCTAGTCAGCATTTCTGCTTCATAGTGATCGACATGGTAATTAAAGGCCACCTTAGGTGAAACAAAAAATGTGCGAAAGAAAAGAAAAGAAATTAATCCGAAGGAAAGTCATACACGCTTGGATATACATATACATCAGCTCCATCAGCTAGACAAGCTAACGCTTGTAACCACATGTGCCATCATATGTGCCCAAAATATGGAACATTAAGAAATATTGTGCTATCACAAACGCTAACGGATTTTATCAAATCACCAGTTGTTATATTCGGATTTAGTAATGATAATGTCATAATTTTAGCGACTACCATAATGAAAGGCAGTAGCACCCTCTTACCAGGAATAGCCTCCCTGCGTAGGTATGACTTTAAACGCGCAAATTTGGAGACATAAGCTTGAAAACATATCGGCCACTGTCATCACCCAGATGGTAGTTGTCAAAATGGTGAGAAAAAAATTACAAATATGACATTTCATTTTTCTTTGTTCAAGGATACATCGGTCTCTTGCCACAATTCAGATATAATTCAAATTCATCCAAAACGCAGACATGCAACATACCATCATCTTTAAACTATCTTGAAGTTGAATTTAACAGGGAAAATATCTCATGCAGAGGGTTACTACACATCCCTTGTCATTGTGTATGATTAATAGTTATCGCGCGTAATTAAGATTACGTGTTTATGGGCAAAGTAAGTAGACACAGATATTTTTACCATATCAGAAGAAAAAAGGCTCAGATTCACCTGAAATAAAAGAGTGTGAAGGATACAGACAAAGGTAGGGATTTAAACCCAAAAATAAACAAACAAGATAAGCTACTAATGTGGATGGCACGGAAATGTAATTGTATTCAAAGTCCAGTTCTACTTCACCCTTGCTTTCTAGTTAGGTTTGTGACATGGTAAATACATATGGATGAAGTTGTGCGTCCTTCGGTTCGTCATGGAGAGTCACACTGTAACCCGCAATCTAACTTACAAAGTCTACGTCAGATTATCTAGTACAGTTATTTATCGATCTATGTTTAATTGATTTGTATAAAACTTGTAATTCCAGTTTGAATTTTGCCTGAGTAATGCTACTTACAAGAGGTTTAACCTGGAACTTAACCTATATCATACCTTGATAATTACACCTTTAGCTATGGAACTTGAACTTGAAATAAATGTGTTTGATATTGAATCAAAACAAAATTCACCTATTCTTATTTCACTTTCAGCAGCCATGTTTCCAAGTATTCTTATTTCATCCCCAGCACACCTGCACAACAAGCAATATCTATATTCTATGGAACAATCTTCGAATCAGCATCAGTTACGTCAAAATTGTCCTGTGGCCATTGATTAATGTTTGTAGATGGATCAATTATCAAAGAAGTGTATACTTAGGCTCCTAGGATTGCCCAAAAAGATGTATGTGACCATCAATATCATCTGGGAAACTACATAACCACTTATCGGAATTGGAAAGGAAAGTATGGTTCCATCTTTCGTTCATGTGTCATACGGAATTCATAGAAAAATAGATTTTGATCAGTGAACATTTACATATGAATAGCTGAACTTTTAATGAATTCCTATTTCCTTGGCAACCGCAACACTTTCTTAACTTGTCTGTAGCATTTTTGCATTTCGTGTCACGTCTATACACCTTTTATATTCTTCATTAGTTCTTCATTTTCTTACGGTAATATGGAGCGTTTATGATAAAGGGTGGCTATTGTGTACTGAGGGAGGCATAACCCAGTGGATAGTAATGATGATAAGGGTGTATCAGTGGATGATGATAAGGGTTTCCCAGTCGATGATGATAAGGATGTCCCAGTGGATGATGGTGACAGTGTCCCAGTAGATGATAATAAGGATGTCTCGGTAGAGGATGATGAGGATGAAGCTATCTGTGGATTATGAGGTTGGTTGGGTCCACTATTGTATCTTCGCATCGTATTGTGCTTAATCGGTGAAACGGTAATCAGCAAAACTTGGTAATATTTCTTGTAATAATCTGTATATTTTTGGTTCTTCCCGGGGGAATATTTCACCGGTAAGCAATTGCCTTCTTGTTGCTGCTTCCCTGCTAGGGCTCTTCCGACGAGGTGCCACTTTACAGAATGATGAAGTTCACAGCGTGGAGCAGTGCGGCGCTGATGATGGTGGCTACTGTGCTACTGACGGGCGTGGTGACGGCCCCGGCCAGACCCTCATTTACACGAGCGTTGGTTCCCATCGTCAGACACAGGGTACGTATACCACTCTCCTCTGCCCTTCATCCACTACGGGTCTATCCCGCCCCTTGACCATTACTGGTTTGCCCCAACCCTGAATTCTTGCAGTGTGTGTGTGTGTGTGTGTGTGTGTGTGTGTGTGTGTGTGTGTGTGTGTGTGTGTGTGTGTTGTGTGTGTGACTGGTTGATAAGATTATATTACCTATCACCAGTCAGGCTAAAGAGTAATATGAATGGCTTCATTTTGCCTGTCAACTGGTCAGATCCTTACAGCATGTTGATGTTATTGTTCTGTAAACATTCTTATTTTTCATGGTCAGTTTCACTTGAGATATGTTGTGATCTTCTCCCTTACAGTGAATATCTTATAAAGTTCCTGAATAGCAATACAACCTGCAGCCATTTGCTATATCATTCGCAGGTCTGAACTCAGCTTAGTAGCTTCCTTTTCCTCTGTCCACAGCTTGAGGAGGGTCGCCTTTCCCCCGCACTTGTAGAGGAGCTGGTGTCGGACTTCGAAGATCCGGAGCTTATGGACTTCCATGATGCGGCCGGCAAGAGAGAGTTCGATGAATATGGTCACATGAGGTTTGGCAAGCGGGGTGGCGGAGAATACGACGACTATGGCCACTTGCGGTTTGGTAGAAGCTTAAGCAACCAGCACCACCAATCTTCCCTTCCTTAAGAAATGCTTGTGGCATGTGTAATTTCACGATATGAGAATTTTGAAACAGAAATGAAGAAACGAGAATATTTTTTTATATTGTAGGGTACCTACATGTTTACATATTCACTTTAAATATCTTATTAGATAGAACCTTAGAGTAAACCAGAAGTAAAGCTTGGATGACATCAGGTATAACTACACCTAAACTGTTTTTCATCTAACGGAGGTAATCAAAGAAAAATATCTGTACAAAATCCCAAGTTTTGAGAGTATCTAGTGTGGTATCTGTCACCAGGAACCCATCGTTTTCACCGTTTACTGACTATGTCAGGACAGGTTACTATGCTATTCACATGTGTGAAGGGAAATGTTGATGAAGACGATATGTCACATCACCTGTGTTGTTTATAAAATCATTAGTGTGTAATCGGTTCAAGTAATTATGAGTATAAAGTTACAGTGTATTAAGCGTGTCGATGTAAGGCTATCCATGTTGTCATCTGCCCCTTGTAATCCCAGTGGCTGAAACATAAACATGTGACCTGTCATTGAGTGCATCATTCCCCTCTGCAGAACTTGTTCCTGTAACCACAGGTTTGCCGCAGCCACTCGATCTGCCCTTGAGTCTACTTTCTTCTGAATTCTTGTAGCTGTGCCCTTGTACCTAAGGATGCTACCTTGTTTGCCCTTAGAAAAACAAAGCAAGAGATGAAACATTCAGGTATTTGTCCAGAGTTATTATTAGGAGTGTTGTTCATACCCCCAGATTAGATCAGCTGAGGGGGAAAACTTTTATGGGACGATATCATGAAGACTTGTGATCATAATGTATGTATTGTAGGTGATTTTAACTTCAGTATTGTTAACTGGGAAGTTGATACGGGAGATGTTGATTCAGAGGAATTTTTGGAGAGTCCAAGATTGTTTTCTAACACAACACATTTCGGAGGGGGCCAGGGGTGATAACATTTTAGATTTGTTATTGACTAATGCAAAGAACCTTATAGATAATGTTGAGGTCGGAGGACAGTCAGATAATAGTGACCACAAGAAAATAAGATTTAAAACAATGAAGGATGTGAATAGGAAGGAGAGTGAAATGTTCGTTCCCGCCATTCGTAAGGCCAGCTTTGCGGGGCTACGTAGATACCTTGCTTGTGTTGATTGGATGGGACTAAATGGAAGTGGTGGGAGGTCATACAAGGTGGTGGTGTTGGGTCAGGTGACTCAGATCAGATTAGCGTCGTCTCAAGTGTAGGTGAGGGAGGGAGACCATTAACAGCGTGGAAGTTTCCGTAGAAAGGTTCAAAGTAACAATGAAAAAGGGACAAGAATTGAGTATTCCGTACAGGCAATATAGGACTAACAATAATGACCCAAAATGGCTAAATAATAGAATAAATCACCTTATAGGGTAGGAGAAAGGCTTGTACAACAAGGTAAACGGGGGAAGCACAGTTTACTGATCAGCTAACGAAAATTAAGAGAACAATAAAATCAAAGATTAGGAAGGCTAAAGAAATTACGAAATTAAGATAACTAATGAAGCAAAAAAACAATGCCAAAGGATTTTTTCAAACGTTCAGAACGAAGGTTAGGGAGAAAATTGGACCTATCAAATCGCATTCCAACCTTTAAGTTTTAAAGCAGATTGGAGACGCAGAAAGTGAACAGGTCTTCGAGAGATGTAGGGATAGAACAATCAGAGGACATAACATGAACTTACGCAAGAAACCTGCTAAGAAAAATATGAAAAAGTACTTTTGTAGTATGTGTGGTCGATGAAAGGAATAAAATGAGTGAAGACATGGAAAATGTAGGCAACATACAGATATTCACACACACACACACACACACACACACACACACACACACACACACACACACACACACACACACACACACACATGTACATAAGTACTGTTTGGAATGACAGATGAAAATGTATATATGTAGAGAGAGAGAGAGAGAGAGAGAGAGAGAGAGAGAGAGAGAGAGAGAGAGAGAGAGAGAGAGAGAGAGAGAGAGAGAGAGATGAGAACGAAGCAAAGGAGAAAAGTTGAGGCAAAGAAACGATAGGTAAACTTGGTGAGTGAGGTAGACTGGCACAAGTGAAGTGAGAGCACATACACGGATGGACAGAGTCGAAAGTTGAGCGCTAGATACCAGAATTATAAGATCAGATATATTGGGCACGGGAACAGAGGAGTTAGAAAAACACAGGATCAACAGAAAAAAGACGAGTGCAATGTAGAGGAAAGAGAGTAGGAGGAGACTTTCATCACATGGGATATCACAGGGTTACTGATAGTATTGGTCGTGTAGAGCATGTGCCAGCAGGGCTATTATGAAGGTACCACTAGTGGCTGGTGGTGAAGGGCATGTGTTAACAAGGTATGATGAACCAATGACAGCACCAAGGTATGATGAACCAATGACAGCACCAAGGTATGATGAACCAATGACAGCACCAAGGTATGATGAACCAATGACAGCACCAAGGCATGATGAACCAATGACAGCACCAAGGTATGATGAACCAATGACAGCACCAAGGTATGATGAACCAATGACAGCACCAAGGTATGATGAACCAATGACAGCACCAAGGTATGATGAACCAATGACAGCACCAAGGTATGATGAACCAATGACAGCACCAAGGTATGATGAACCAATGACAGCACCAAGGTATGATGAACCAATGACAGCACCAAGGTATGATGAACCAATGACAGCACCAAGGTATGATGAACCAATGACAGCACCAAGGTATGATGAACCAATGACAGCACCAAGGTATGATGAACCAATGACAGCACCAAGGTATGATGAACCAATGACAGCACCAAGGTATGATGAACCAATGACAGCACCAAGGTATGATGAACCAATGACAGCACCAAGGTATGATGAACCAATGACAGCACCAAGGTATGATGAACCAATGACAGCACCAAGGTATGATGAACCAATGACAGCACCAAGGTATGATGAACCAATGACAGCACCAAGGTATGATGAACCAATGACAGCACCAAGGTATGATGAACCAATGACAGCACCAAGGTATGATGAACCAATGACAGCACCAAGGTATGATGAACCAATGACAGCACCAAGGTATGATGAACCAATGACAGCACCAAGGTATGATGAACCAATGACAGCACCAAGGTATGATGAACCAATGACAGCACCAAGGTATGATGAACCAATGACAGCACCAAGGTATGATGAACCAATGACAGCACCAAGGTATGATGAACCAATGACAGCACCAAGGTATGATGAACCAATGACAGCACCAAGGTATGATGAACCAATGACAGCACCAAGGTATGATGAACCAATGACAGCACCAAGGTATGATGAACCAATGACAGCACCAAGGTATGATGAACCAATGACAGCACCAAGGTATGATGAACCAATGACAGCACCAAGGTATGATGAACCAATGACAGCACCAAGGTATGATGAACCAATGACAGCACCAAGGTATGATGAACCAATGACAGCACCAAGGTATGATGAACCAATGACAGCACCAAGGTATGATGAACCAATGACAGCACCAAGGTATGATGAACCAATGACAGCACCAAGGTATGATGAACCAATGACAGCACCAAGGTATGATGAACCAATGACAGCACCAAGGTATGATGAACCAATGACAGCACCAAGGTATGATGAACCAATGACAGCACCAAGGTATGATGAACCAATGACAGCACCAAGGTATGATGAACCAATGACAGCACCAAGGTATGATGAACCAATGACAGCACCAAGGTATGATGAACCAATGACAGCACCAAGGTATGATGAACCAATGACAGCACCAAGGTATGATGAACCAATGACAGCACCAAGGCATGATGAACCAATGACAGCACCAAGGCATGATGAACCAATGACAGCACCAAGGTATGATGAACCAATGACAGCACCAAGGTATGATGAACCAATGACAGCACCAAGGTATGATGAACCAATGACAGCACCAAGGTATGATGAACCAATGACAGCACCAAGGTATGATGAACCAATGACAGCACCAAGGTATGATGAACCAATGACAGCACCAAGGTATGATGAACCAATGACAGCACCAAGGTATGATGAACCAATGACAGCACCAAGGTATGATGAACCAATGACAGCACCAAGGTATGATGAACCAATGACAGCACCAAGGTATGATGAACCAATGACAGCACCAAGGTATGATGAACCAATGACAGCACCAAGGTATGATGAACCAATGACAGCACCAAGGTATGATGAACCAATGACAGCACCAAGGTATGATGAACCAATGACAGCACCAAGGTATGATGAACCAATGACAGCACCAAGGTATGATGAACCAATGACAGCACCAAGGTATGATGAACCAATGACAGCACCAAGGTATGATGAACCAATGACAGCACCAAGGTATGATGAACCAATGACAGCACCAAGGTATGATGAACCAATGACAGCACCAAGGTATGATGAACCAATGACAGCACCAAGGTATGATGAACCAATGACAGCACCAAGGTATGATGAACCAATGACAGCACCAAGGTATGATGAACCAATGACAGCACCAAGGTATGATGAACCAATGACAGCACCAAGGCATGATGAACCAATGACAGCACCAAGGTATGATGAACCAATGACAGCACCAAGGTATGATGAACCAATGACAGCACCAAGGTATGATGAACCAATGACAGCACCAAGGCATGATGAACCAATGACAGCACCAAGGTATGATGAACCAATGACAGCACCAAGGTATGATGAACCAATGACAGCACCAAGGTATGATGAACCAATGACAGCACCAAGGTATGATGAACCAATGACAGCACCAAGGTATGATGAACCAATGACAGCACCAAGGTATGATGAACCAATGACAGCACCAAGGTATGATGAACCAATGACAGCACCAAGGTATGATGAACCAATGACAGCACCAAGGTATGATGAACCAATGACAGCACCAAGGTATGATGAACCAATGACAGCACCAAGGTATGATGAACCAATGACAGCACCAAGGTATGATGAACCAATGACAGCACCAAGGTATGATGAACCAATGACAGCACCAAGGTATGATGAACCAATGACAGCACCAAGGTATGATGAACCAATGACAGCACCAAGGCATGATGAACCAATGACAGCACCAAGGTATGATGAACCAATGACAGCACCAAGGTATGATGAACCAATGACAGCACCAAGGTATGATGAACCAATGACAGCACCAAGGTATGATGAACCAATGACAGCACCAAGGTATGATGAACCAATGACAGCACCAAGGTATGATGAACCAATGACAGCACCAAGGTATGATGAACCAATGACAGCACCAAGGTATGATGAACCAATGACAGCACCAAGGCATGATGAACCAATGACAGCACCAAGGTATGATGAACCAATGACAGCACCAAGGTATGATGAACCAATGACAGCACCAAGGTATGATGAACCAATGACAGCACCAAGGTATGATGAACCAATGACAGCACCAAGGTATGATGAACCAATGACAGCACCAAGGTATGATGAACCAATGACAGCACCAAGGCATGATGAACCAATGACAGCACCAAGGTATGATGAACCAATGACAGCACCAAGGTATGATGAACCAATGACAGCACCAAGGTATGATGAACCAATGACAGCACCAAGGTATGATGAACCAATGACAGCACCAAGGTATGATGAACCAATGACAGCACCAAGGTATGATGAACCAATGACAGCACCAAGGTATGATGAACCAATGACAGCACCAAGGCATGATGAACCAATGACAGCACCAAGGTATGATGAACCAATGACAGCACCAAGGTATGATGAACCAATGACAGCACCAAGGTATGATGAACCAATGACAGCACCAAGGTATGATGAACCAATGACAGCACCAAGGTATGATGAACCAATGACAGCACCAAGGTATGATGAACCAATGACAGCACCAAGGTATGATGAACCAATGACAGCACCAAGGTATGATGAACCAATGACAGCACCAAGGTATGATGAACCAATGACAGCACCAAGGTATGATGAACCAATGACAGCACCAAGGTATGATGAACCAATGACAGCACCAAGGTATGATGAACCAATGACAGCACCAAGGTATGATGAACCAATGACAGCACCAAGGTATGATGAACCAATGACAGCACCAAGGTATGATGAACCAATGACAGCACCAAGGTATGATGAACCAATGACAGCACCAAGGTATGATGAACCAATGACAGCACCAAGGTATGATGAACCAATGACAGCACCAAGGTATGATGAACCAATGACAGCACCAAGGCATGATGAACCAATGACAGCACCAAGGTATGATGAACCAATGACAGCACCAAGGTATGATGAACCAATGACAGCACCAAGGTATGATGAACCAATGACAGCACCAAGGTATGATGAACCAATGACAGCACCAAGGTATGATGAACCAATGACAGCACCAAGGTATGATGAACCAATGACAGCACCAAGGTATGATGAACCAATGACAGCACCAAGGTATGATGAACCAATGACAGCACCAAGGTATGATGAACCAATGACAGCACCAAGGTATGATGAACCAATGACAGCACCAAGGTATGATGAACCAATGACAGCACCAAGGTATGATGAACCAATGACAGCACCAAGGTATGATGAACCAATGACAGCACCAAGGCATGATGAACCAATGACAGCACCAAGGTATGCTGAACCAATGGCAGCACCAAGGTATGATGAACCAATGACAGCACCAAGGCATGATGAACCAATGACAGCACCAAGGTATGATGAACCCTTGACAGCACGTCGACCTCGGTAAACCACATCTTTCCAATTCACCCTATTCCTTGCAGAAAATCGCAACAAACATGTTAGTTTGTAAATGCAAAAGCACCACCAGGAAAAGGAAACAAGAATCCTTAGCGCTTTTTTGTATTACCTCATCTTCAAGAAATGATCAGGAAGAGAGAAAAAAAATAAGATAGTTTTTTACTTTGGAGGTTCCAGTCATAGAAAAAATCCACAAGGCCGAGCCTTAATCAAAATATAAAGAGGATTACGAAAGAGGAAAGGAAGAGACATGGGAAAATATTTACGAATATTGGAGAAAATGAAGAATCTATCTTAATATGCCAAGTTACATTACTGTGGTGGTCTGGTAGCAGTAAATAGTATCTATCATACCATTATTGTGGTTGTGTATCAATAAGAGATATCTGCCATATCAGTACTATGGTTGTTTGGTGAAAGTGGTGACAACTGTATCATTACTGTGGTAGTATTGTAGCAGTATGTGGTAACTACCATATCAGTGATGTGGTGTAGTGGTGTCAAGAAGTGGTATTTACCACATCAGTACTATGGTGGTCTGATCAAAAAGTGGTATCCATCATATCAGGATTGTGCTAGTCCGGTATCAGCAAGTGGAGTCTACCATATCAGTGACCTGGTAGTCTGGTATCAGTAAATGGTATCATCGACATCAGATTTATAACATTTCATATTTTGCAAAATTGGGTTGAGTAATGGACTTTTCATTAACTCGGAAATCTAAGTTTACCCTTTATTTTCATTGGCACAAAGGCTTACAGAAAACGATAGATATGGGGATGTCTTGTCTATATGGTCAGTGCAGTACTCGAAAACAGGCAAACATCGGGCCATCCGGATTACAAACCGGAAGAAGTAGATCCAGTTTCGGCAATATGAAAGGTAAACATGGATGAGAATTCGAAGTTGGTTAGTTTTCCTTTGGGCTCCACCACTATTAATCGTAAGATATCTGAGTGATTGAGTGTAAATGTGCCTCATAGTTGACAACTTTGTCTAATAAAAAAAAATCTTATTCATTTAACTAAAAACTGCTGTTTCATATCATATGTATATTCAATGAACTATTTGTTCTTTTTATATACTAAATTCTTTATCATTTGTTTGAAATGCTTGGAAAATTTTATGCTTCAAATGGACTGCCCTGTAACCGGTTTAATTTGATAAAACCTTTTTGAACAGATAATGAGTAAATATCTAAAAATCTGAAATGTTCACGTCGGTTACATTCCTCTTTAGTGATCAAAATGGCACAGGCACAACATTCCCCAGCCTTGACCATCTAAGGTAAAAGGAAAATGGGACAAGAGAAAAAAAGGAAAAAAAATCAGAGCTTCTTTAATGTTTGTAAGCCTACTCTTAAAAGTGAAAAGATTATGGAAAATGGTAAAAACAAGCGACGCAGCAGAATACTGCAGCTGTGCTGTTCGAAAAAAAAAAGATGTATCATAATGGTAAGTACTCGTGTGGTTGGACTTCACACAGAAACGATGAGAAGCAGGAGACAGAGGTGTCATGAATCTGGTTCTAGGTGACAGTGACGTACGAAAACAGCTCACAAGAGCGGAAGCCAAAATAATACCTCTATAATCGGAAGTTAGCAGCAACAACACGGTGGACAGAGAGGGATGGTTGGAGAAAGATTCATGACTAGAGGACTAATGAGACTGAAGGGTTTTGATTCTACTCTGGTTATCAAAGAAGTGGAGTAAGAGCCACCACAACTATGCAAGAAGTATTCCATGCTCGGGTGACTGACTCCACTAGATATGGAGAAGCTGCCCACAAGAGAAATAACTGCGGCAGCTCTACAATATCTCGAGATTTTTGGAAGCAGTTTTTGTAATGTTGATTATATGGGGTTTCTAGGATGGGTGAAGGACATGTTTATATCCAGCATATCTATGTTAACGCGGGGATGAACTGTAGCGTTTTGTAATTCAACGTAGGGAACATAATGACAGATAGAAAGAGATATGGGTAGGACCTACTTTTTGGCATGTTGTTCGGTACGAGAAAGAGAACGAGTATTAGAGTAAGGCGAGGAGAAGAAATGAAATGATGAAGAGAGGAGTTATTAGCTTAAGATCTGGTAGGCTTAGATGGCGATGACAGAATATTATTTATAAAGAAAAGGGAGAACACGATAGGATTGAATCCTGCAGAACACCAATGATGATAGAACAGGAAGTCGCTCTATCGACAATTACCGCAATAATTCGACTAAAGATGAAAGAGATAAAAGGCAAAGACCTCATGTGGCTGGTGTCTACACAAAAATAATGACAATCTGTCAAGGAAGGAAAAAGAACACGACAAAAGATTTATCAAAATCATCAAGGGAGGAGGACCACAGATGTGTCATATAGAAAGGATCACCCTTGCACCGCGAAATCTGCGTTGTGCTTAGAAAGAATGAAAACGGACTCTAAATGTTTGAGACAATGAGAAGTAAGGAAAGTTTCAAACACTTAGGATGCCGCAGAAGTGAGAGCGACCGTGAGGTAGTTGCACAGGTTAGAATGGTCTCTTTTCTAGGAATAGGTTGTACCAAGGCGTGTCGTGTCATTTGGCAGATGTTATGGCAGGTGGTATGACATTTGGCTTATGTTGTGTAGGGTAGGAGGTGCAGTAGATGTAAGTGGTGCGTAAGGTGGTGTGGCAGGGTTAAGTGGTGTGGCAAGGTCAAGTGGTGTGGCATGTGGAGGATGTTTAGCAGGTGCAGTAGCAGGCAGGCAGTGTGGTATGCTGGGTACAAGTATTATGTAAGGGGCAGTTTGAGTGGCAGGTGGTCTGGCAGGGTCAGGTGTTGTCGGAGGGATAGATGGCGCAGTAAGTGGAGAGGCGGGGTCAGGTGGCATAGTAGGGTCACTTCATGTGGCAGGTGGTGTGGTAGGATCAGGAGGTTGTCGCAGGCTTTTTGGTGTGGCAGGGTCATGTAATGTAGCAATGACAGGTGGTATGGCAAGGTCGGGTGCTTTGGTAGGGTCATATGATGTGGCAGGTGGCGTGGCAGTGTCAGGTATTGTGCCAAGGTTAAGTGGCGTGGCAAGGTCATATTGTAAGCAGGGTCTGATGATGTGGTAGGGGCAGGTGTTGTGGCAGAATCAGGTGGTGTGGCAGGGTTGTGTAATGTAGCAGAGTCAGGTATTGTGGCAGGGTCGGGTGTTGTAACAGGATCAGATGGTGTGGCAGGGTCACATGGTGTGGCAATGTCAAATGGTGTGACAGGGTCATGTGGAGTGGCAAGGTCAGGTGGAGTGACAGGGCCAAGTGTTGTGACAAGGCCACGTGTTGTGGCAGGGTCAGGTGGTTTAGTACGGTCAGATGGTGTGAAAAGGTTAGGTGGTGTGACAAGGTCAGGTGATATGGCAGGGTTACGTGGTGTGGCAAAGTCTGTTAGTGTAGCAGGATCAGGTGGTGTGGTAGGTAGCGTAGCAGGGTCATATGTGGCGAGGTCATTGCTGTGGCAGGGTCAGGTAGTGTGGCAGAGATTGGTGGAACTGCAGTTGGTGTAGCAGGGTCGTATGTTTTGACAGGGTCAGGTAGTGTGGCAGGGTAAGGTGGTGTGGCAGGTTTGGATAGTGTGGCATGATCAGGTGGCGTGGCAGGTGGTAGCAAGAGTGGTTGTTGCGCAGCCGTCAGTTAGCGGGGTTGTGTGAGGCGGGCGTATGGCTCCCTGGCCGGCCAGTCCTTGCTGTATCAGCGTCCACCACACTCGACTACTCTCTCTAACAGTCTCTCCCACAGACGCTTCCACAATCATGTTCTAGTGCCCCTAATCTGGAGATTTTCATTCCAGTGGAGAACCTAACCTTCTCAAGTAAATACACCGTGCGTGTGTGTGTATGTGTGTATGTATCATCGTTACGATAGTGTTAATGATGAAGACGTTGTATAACAAGTGAGGTTGAGAGACGACATTCGTAGTTCGTTGGCCAGGACCTACCTGGTGTTGCTGCTGTCTGACAGTTTCTGCTTCTGAACCAAACCACGAAGGAAAACGTTTCCCGTAACATGTGATCAAGGGTGAAAGAAAACCAGTGACTTTAATATATCCAGATGCTTGGGCGAACATAACAGAGAAAGTCACTCCTTTTTATGCGTGAAAGGAGTCCAACGGCAGGTGTGGAGGTCGGACAGAGTGTAGCAGAAGTACAGGTTAGACGAAGCCAGGCTTAGAGGCCATGGGTATACCCTGGTTAGAGTGACGTGTTAGACAACAAGTGGCGGAACCTGCAAGTGCTGACCACAAACACACGATACTGGTGAGTGACTGGCAACTAGCTTTGGGGGGAGGGGAAGGCGTATATCAGGAGTTCGTGCTTGTGTGGTGAACATATACGCTGTAAATGTGTCATGCATGTGCTGTATTGTAGGTTAATGTCCGGGGAACGTCAGTGTGTCTGTGTGTGTGTGATGGGATGGATTATATATATATATATATATATATATATATATATATATATATATATATATATATATATATATATATATATATATATATATATATATATATATATATATATATATATATATATATATATATGTATATATATATATATATATATATATATATATATATATATATATATATATATATATATATATATATATATATATATATATATATATATATATATATATATATATATATATATGCATACTGTCTGCCTTTATTTATTCCCATCGCCACCCCGCCACACATGGAATAACAACCCCCTCCCCCCTCATGTGTGCGAGGTAGCGATAGGAAAAGACAACAAAGGCCCCATTCGTTCACACTCAGTCTCTAGCTGTCATGTAATAATGCACCGAAACCACAGCTCCCTTTCCACATCCAGGCCCCACAGAACTTTCCATGGTTTACCCCAAACGCTTCACATGCCCTGGTTCAATGAACTGACAGCACGTCGACCCCGGTATACCATATCGTTCCAATTCACTCTATTCCTTGCGCGCCTTTCATCCTCCTGTATGCTCAGGCCCCGATCACTCAGAATCTTTTTCACTCCATCCTTCCATCTTTAATTTGGTCTCCCGCTTCTCCTTGTTCCCTCCACCTCTGACACATATATCCTCTTTGTCAATCTTTCCTCACTCATTCTCTCCATATGTCCAAACCATTTCAACACAACCTCTTCTGGTCTCTCAACCACATTCTTTTTATTATCACACATATCTCTTACCCTTTCATTACTTAC
>NC_092287.1:182824-190324 GCF_036320965.1 Panulirus ornatus
CCATGATCCGTCTCTCACACCAGGTGCAGCCATGACCCGACCCTCACACTCTGTGGAGCCATCACCCAACTCTCACACTCTGTGGAGCCATGACCCGTCCCTCATACTATGTGGAGCCATGACTGTCCCTCACACCAGGTGCAGCCATGATCCCACCCTCACACTCTGTGGAGCCATGAACCGTCCGTCACACCATGTGGAACCATGACCCGTCCCTTACACTGTGTGGAGCCTTGACCCGGCCCTCACACCAGGTGAAGCCCTCTCCCGTCCCCCACACCATGTGGAGCCCTGACCCGGCCCTTACACCATCTGGAGTTACGACCCGTCTCTCATACCACGTAGAGCTCTGACCCGCCCCTTATATCATGTGGCGCCATGATCCGTCCCTCCCACCATGTGGAACCATGACGCTGCTCTTACACCATGTGGTGCCGTAACTTGTACGCACACCATGTGGAGTCCTGACCCGGCCCTCACACCATGTGATGTCATGACCTTGCCCTCACAGCATGTGGAGCCATGACCCGTCCTTCACGCCATGTGAAGTCCTGACCCAGCCCTCACACCATGTGGAGCCCTTACCCGTCTCTCACACAATGTGGAGCCATGACTCGGCCCTTACACCATGTGGAACCAAATTTCGGCCCTTACAGTATGTGAAGCCATAACCCAGTCCCCTCACTATGTGGAGCCAGACTCGGTCCTTACATTATATTGGAGTCCTGACCCGGTCCTCACACCATGTGGAGCTATGACACGGCCATCACACCGCGTGGACCCCTGATCTATCCCTCCCACCATGTGGAGCCATGACTCGGCCCTCATACCATGTGGAACCATGCTCCGGCCCTTCCAGCATTTGGTGCCATGACCCGGTCCTCCCAGTATATGCAGCCATGACCCAGCCCTCACACCATGTGGAATCATGACCCAGTGCTCACAGTAGCCATGACCCGGCCCTCACATCATGTGGAGCCCTGATCTATCCTTCACTTCATGTGGAGCCCTGACTCGGCCCTCACACTATCTGGAGCAATGACCCTGCCCTTATAGCATGCGGAGCCGTGACACGGCCCTAACATTAAGTAGAGCCCTGACCCGACCCTCACACTATGTGGAGCAATGACCCGGGCCATACAGCATGTGGAGCAATGACCTGGCCCTCACACTACGTGGAGTCATGATCCTGCCCACACACCATGTGGAACCATGACCCAATCCTCTTGCCTTGTGGAGTCATGACATCCCACCCCCTCACATCATGTGGATCCATGAGAGCTCGGCCCTCACAACATGTGGAAGTTCTAACATGGTTAGTATTGTAGTAGTACCAATCAAGAAAGAAAGCACAAAATATATACACATGCTCACATAAGAAAAGCAAATATACAGATACAAACAATCGCATAACCAGTAAACATATTCATTATAATACAGACTGACACAGTAAGGTAGCAGTATGAGCTGCTTTGGTTACGTGTTGTCTGACTTGTTGCCTGGCTTTCATGTCTATCATCCAGTTCAAGGCAAAGTTGTACGCCAGCATAATCTGGGTCGCTCCCTTGATTTATCACGAGAGCATAATGATAAGCAAGTCTACAAATGTTGACACACACACACACACACACACACACACACACACACACACACACACACATATATATATATATATATATATATATATATATATATATATATATATATATATATATATATATATATATATATATATATATATATATATATATATATATATATATATATATATATATATAGGGGTAAGAAAAAATTAGAGTTTGTTGTAAGTACTTGATGATCAAGTAAGACTACCATAGGGGCCTATAGCCATGGTTTTTGTAACACCCTTCAATAAAGACATTAATGACCAAAGTAGGCCAATGGACTGCCAAGCATACTGTGACCACTCGATTACCTGTAGGCTAAAGAAAAGCCGCGAATATTCTTACAGTTTGTTGGGAGCTGATTGCTGGCTGTAAATTCTGAGAGAAATGCATGCGTTCACCTATTCATTTTGAGCAGATGAGAACTTTCACACAAGCAAGAACTTTTCTGATCATTGGCTTCCTTTAAGAATGCTCGGATTTCATAATTGTGATACTGTTTGTGTGGTTTGTCTCTACTCAGACTCCTTACGTGCTGTTGGAGAATATGCATTTCAAGAGCAATTTCTTTCAGATACACTGCTGTCTTCCTAGATAGTGTGTTGGTGATACCAACGTAATGTATATGATGAAGACTACAGTCTTCATCTGGGCATGAATATTCATAGATCACATTGGTTGTCATGAATGGGCTGGGGTCATATATCATGATGTCTTTCATGGCCAGCTTGCTGATCCTGGTAACTTTATAACAGATGATTAACATTGTTCAATCCTCACTGTTGACACATATGACGTTCTCACTGATGATTTCCCCGCTCACAGCTCTGAAAGCTGGAGACCTTTGGTTGTGCAAGTATAGTTGAACTGTACCGCCATCTTTAGTGTTGAATGTAGAGTTGGTGGAGCCGTGTTTACGTGCTTCTTCATCTCGGTTTCTGCGCCTTTGTTAATGTATCTTCTGTTACCCAGCAACTGCCGCAGTCTAGAAGTTTTTAATGAAGGCTTTCCAGCTTGAGCAGTTGTGAAGGCTCTACTTATAAAGGACCTTCTAACATTCACTTTGTCGCGTTAACTGGCCGCAGTCAAGGCATCGGCCAACGCCAACAGGCTATCTGTAGATTTAATTGGAAAGGTTGCCGTCTTCACTGTTGTTGTGGGCATCAAGGATGATCATTCTACTCTCAGCACTTAGATCAAAAGTGAATTGAAGTACTGACTTCTTCGTAACCTTCCATAGAGACTGCAAGTGTTCTGGATATCTTACGTCAATCTCTTTTTAAAGATATCGTCCTCACAGCTGCCCAACCTGACCTAACCTCCACTCACGGGCTCTACACTTTACACGAAGGTTTTACTCACCATCCATGAGCTCCATCTTCCATCGACAGGCGCTACCTTTCACCCCTCAGTGCTATCCTCCACCCGGGGGTTTACCTTTCAGCGAAGAGGGCCAGGCGGTGAGGATGGCGTCATTTCCACAATGCTTTGACTTCCATGTGAAAATCCATAACGGCGTGACCTGATATGGCGTGATCAAGTGAGAACTAGGTTTAGTCAGGCAGTGCATGGTACAGGCATTTGATCAGCTGAGTTTTTTATAATATGTTCAAATGTGACCTAATTTTGTCTACGATGTTTTAAAGTGAACAATACGTGACTGCTGTCTGGGCTTTATAACCTGGTGATCACCATGTGCATGGTACTAGTTTAATCAAGCTCACACACATAAGTCTGCATGACCGAGTAAGTCCTCATTATGTGATTGTTACTGATTATTCTCCAGAATAAATTCACCGTCTTACATATTTGTAGAACCTCAGGCACCTTCAGAATGAACCCAGGCCTCCCGCACCCATTCGACACTGTTAATTTGGAAAGGTCATGGATGAGGGCGAGGACCAATATTCTCTATCTCCCATACGTTTAGTTATCTTGAATTTAATTTTTCTTTACTTTATTTGATCAATAAAGACACCATGTTGCCGGACAGGGAGGTGTGGTTAGCTTACTCCTCTGATCTTGTTCTGGACATTCACTCTTGGCAACGACCTGGTAATAACCATGTTAAAGCCTTGTAACAACCTTGTACTTGGGCTATAATGTTCTCAGAGATTGCCTCTTGTGATTTCAGTTAGGCGAACGGCTCCATGTAAGTCAGACCCTTCCCAGTATGCCAGCACTTCCTTAATAAGACAACCTTAATAAGTAAACCACCGTCTTCACAGTAAGGCAGACCCTCTACAGTAAGGTAATCCCTCCTCAGTTCATCAGCCCTTCCACAGTAAGAAACCACTCCATAGTAAACCGTACGATCGATGAGGAAGAGAAACTAGAGTGCATTCAAAGAATAAGAAGCAAACTCGTCCCTTCACTCAGAGATAAGCCAAAAGGAATGACTCGGAGACTGAAAATCATTCGAGAGAGAGAGAGAGAGAGAGAGAGAGAGAGAGAGAGAGAGAGAGAGAGAGAGAGAGAGAGAGAGAGAGAGAGAGAGAGAGAGAGAGAGAGAGAGAGAGCAGATTTGTAATTTGGCAAAAGTGTTCAGTATTCTGAATAATTTCAACGACATAACATACGAAAATTATTTGTCCCTTTAGCGCAGATTCAGTGACAAGAAATATGGGTATGAAAACAAAAGGAAGTTGCAACAACAATGTGGGCAAACGTCATTTAACATAGGAATGAACTATCTCCTAAATTAGTACATGCATCCACTGTAGACACCTGTAGCACGCCCCAGGTTCGCCCCCACGACCCGGCACGCCTCCAGGCTCGCCCCTACCAGCCGGCACACCCCCAGGCTCGCCCCTACCAGCCGGCACATCCCCAGGCTCGCCCACACCCCTAGCACGCCCCCAGGCTCGCCCACACCCCTAGCACGCCCCCAGGCTCGCCCCTACCAGCCGGCACATCCCCAGGCTCGCCCACACCCCTAGCACGCCCCCAGGCTCGCCCACACCCCTAGCACGCCCCCAGGCTCGCCCCTACCAGCCGGCACATCCCCAGGCTCGCCCACACCCCTAGCACGCCCCCAGGCTCGCCCCTACCAGCCGGCACATCCCCAGGCTCGCCCACACCCCTAGCACGCCCCCAGGCTCGCCCCTACCAGCCGGCACACCCCCAGGCTCGCCCCTACCAGCCGGCACACCTCCAGGCTCGCCCACACCCCTAGCACGCCCCCAGCTCGCCCCTACCAGCCGGCACATCCCCAGGCTCGCCCACACCCCTAGCACGCCCCCAGCTCGCCCCTACCAGCCGGCACATCCCCAGGCTCGCCCACACCCCTAGCACGCCCCCAGGCTCGCCCACACCCCTAGCACGCCCCCAGGCTCGCCCCTACCAGCCGGCACATCCCCAGGCTCGCCCACACCCCTAGCACGCCCCCAGGCTCGCCCCTACCAGCCGGCACACCCCCAGGCTCGCCCCTACCAGCCGGCACACCCCCAGGCTCGCCACACCCCTAGCACGCCCCCAGGCTCGCCCCTACCAGCCGGCACACCCCCAGGCTCGCCCCTACCAGCCGGCACACCCCCAGGCTCGCCCACACCCCTAGCACGCCCCCAGGCTCGCCCCTACCAGCCGGCACATCCCCAGGCTCGCCCACACCCCTAGCACGCCCCCAGGCTCGCCCCTACCAGCCGGCACATCCCCAGGCTCGCCCACACCCCTAGCACGCCCCCAGGCTCGCCCACACCCCTAGCACGCCCCCAGGCTCGCCCACACCCCTAGCACGCCCCCAGGCTCGCCCCTACCAGCCGGCACACCTCCAGGCTCGCCCCTACCAGCCGGCACATCCCCAGGCTCGCCCACACCCCTAGCACGCCCCCAGGCTCGCCCCTACCAGCCGGCACACCCCCAGGCTCGCCCCTACCAGCCGGCACACCCCCAGGCTCGCCCCTACCAGCCGGCACACCCCCAGGCTCGCCCCTACCAGCCGGCACATCCCCAGGCTCGCCCACACCCCTAGCACGCCCCTAGGCTCGCCCCTACCAGCCGGCACACCCCCAGGCTCGCCCCTACCAGCCGGCACATCCCCAGGCTCGCCCACACCCCTAGCACGCCCCCAGGCTCGCCCACACCCCTAGCACGCCCCTAGGCTCGCCCCTACCAGCCGGCACACCCCCAGGCTCGCCCCTACCAGCCGGCACATCCCCAGGCTCGCCCACACCCCTAGCACGCCCCCAGGCTCGCCCACACCCCTAGCACGCCCCCAGGCTCGCCCCTACCAGCCGGCACATCCCCAGGCTCGCCCACACCCCTAGCACGCCCCCAGGCTCGCCCCTACCAGCCGGCACATCCCCAGGCTCGCCCACACCCCTAGCACGCCCCCAGGCTCGCCCACACCCCTAGCACGCCCCCAGGCTCGCCCCTACCAGCCGGCACACCCCCAGGCTCGCCCACACCCCTAGCACGCCCCCAGGCTCGCCCCTACCAGCCGGCACACCCCCAGGCTCGCCCACACCCCTAGCACGCCCCCAGGCTCGCCCCTACCAGCCGGCACACCCCCAGGCTCGCCCCTACCAGCCGGCACATCCCCAGGCTCGCCCACACCCCTAGCACGCCCCCAGGCTCGCCCACACCCCTAGCACGCCCCCAGGCTCGCCCCTACCAGCCGGCACCACCCCCAGGCTCGCCCACACCCCTAGCACGCCCCAGGCTCGCCCCTACCAGCCGGCACAACCCCAGGCTCGCCCACAACCCCTAGCACGCCCCCAGGCTCGCCCCTACCAGGCCGGCACACCTCCAGGCTCGCCCACACCCCTAGCACGCCCCCAGGCTCGCCCCTACCAGCCGGCACATCCCCAGGCTCGCCCACACCCCTAGCACGCCCCCAGGCTCGCCCCTACCAGCCGGCACACCCCCAGGCTCGCCCATACCCCTAGCACGCCCCCAGGCTCGCCCCTACCAGCCGGCACACCCCCAGGCTCGCCCATACCCCTAGCACGCCCCCAGGCTCGCCCCTACCAGCCGGCACACCTCCAGGCTCGCCCACACCCCTAGCACGCCCCTAGGCTCGCCCCTACCAGCCGGCACATACCCCAGGCTCGCCCACACCCCTAGCACGCCCCTAGGCTCGCCCCTACCAGCCGGCACACCTCCAGGCTCGCCCACACCCCTAGCACGCCCCCAGGCTCGCCCCTACCAGCCGGCACACCCCCAGGCTCGCCCACACCCCTAGCACGCCCCCAGACACGTTACCATCCCGGCACGCCCCAAGGTACTACCCCAGGATCACCTTCACCTTTCGAGACGCCACGAGGCTTGCCCCCCCCCCCCCCCCCCCCCCAACGCTCCACTTCCGGTACACCCTCAGGCTTGCTCCCAGTCCACAGCGCGCCCTTAGCTATCCATCTCCCGGGCTCACCCTTAACCTCCAAAATGACCACTGGCTCGCCCCTTCATCCTGGCACGCCCTAGATTCCAAATCCATCTACCCACGGCACTCCTCTAGCTCAATCCCACTCCTTGGCACGTCCCCTGACGCCCCCCTCTTCAAACATTTACAGGTTCATCCGCACCCCCCTCGGCAGGTTCCCAGACTCATCCCTACCCCCTGGCACCTCACCAAGCTTGCCATTAACACTCAGCGCGCCCCCGAGCCCGTCCCCATTCTCCGGCACACCCCCAAGGTCCGCCCCACCTTCCCGGTGCGCCTCAAGGCTCGCCCCAACCCCTCGGCACGCCCCAAGGCTTTTCAGCGCCACCCGGAACGCCCATAGCCTCGTCCGCACCCCCGTCAAGCCACAGGTGAGCCCACTAGCGCTGGCATGCCCCCAAGCTTGCTCCTTCTTCCCCTGCAACAGCTCTTGCCACACAAAACAACAAGAATACTTTAAGCCTAGCTATCCATTTTCTTGTCGGCCAAGTCCTT
>NC_092287.1:195324-257824 GCF_036320965.1 Panulirus ornatus
CCGATTGCTCAGGGTCTTTTCCACTCTATCCTTCCACTTCCAATCTGGTCTCCCGCTTCTCTTTGTTCCCTCCACCTCTGACACATATATCCTCTTTGTCAATCTTTCCTCACTCATTCTCTCATGTGACCAAACCATTTCAATACACCATCTTCTGCTCTCTCAACCACACTTTTTATTACCACACATCTCTCTTACCCTTTCATTACTTACTCGATCAAACCACCTCACACCAAATATTGTCCCAAAAAATTTCATTTCCAACAACCACCCTCCTTCGCACAACCCTGTCTATAGTCCATGCGTCGCAACCATATAACATTGTTGGAATTAATATTCTCATATAAAGCTGATGTCAAATCGTTATGGATGAAAATGCACCAAGAAAAATGTCCACAACCTAAGCCATAATACAGTTCACCTGAATATCAAGAATATCCAATCACCAAAAAC
Source organism: Panulirus ornatus (assembly GCF_036320965.1). NCBI lineage: Eukaryota > Metazoa > Arthropoda > Malacostraca > Decapoda > Palinuridae > Panulirus > Panulirus ornatus. The sequence goes on from NC_092287.1 coordinate 195,778, forward strand.
TGAGTCCTATTGTTCACCTGAATATCAAGAATATCCAGTCACTAAGACCTGAGACCTATTGTTCACCTGAATATCAAGAATGTTCAGACTCCAAGTTTAAATTTAAAACAGTTCCTCGTACGTGCACCATTTCACAGCTGTCCGCGTCATTCTCAGCACCTTCGCCCTGTTTTCTTGGCTTTGCCGTGTCACTTTTATTGTCTTTGCTGCACCAGTTTTATTATCTCTCTCCGACGGTATGTATGACTGACCTGTACTGAGGTTCTTGTGTAGTATGACATGTGAATAAGTCGAATGGTATGATAAAGAAAGAAAAAAAAGTTTGGGATCCAGAATTGCTAATTTTCTATCTTTTATCTAGATTGTCAACTAATATGCCTGTAAAGGGTTGACTGGCAGCCGAAGAGTAACGTATAGTTTGTAATCATTCCAAACTGAACATTGTTAGACAATGAGTGAGGAAGAGTACAACCCTTGTGTTGCCTTTAGTGATACAATAGATGGACAGTATTTCATGACATAATATTATCAAATTTCATTACATTACAGTGCATTACTCAATACCCAAATTACCTTTGGGAGTCCTTACATGTACAGTACATAACTTGCAAATATTGATTCCAATTCATTTGACTGCTATTCTAAGTTATCACCAATTACCTTCAGGCATATCACGGTAAAGCCATGGATTTTCCTGAAGCAATATGTACCTCACACTATCGCAGTTTGCTGAAATTTATGTCTAACTGGTAATTAACTTTTGGCATGACTGTTGGGTGGCTTGTTGTGGAAAGCAGCGCGTTTCTGGCTGGCTTTCCCGTCACCTTGGCAAACGACTGTACCAATGATACCAACATCAGCCAGAAGAGTCACCCTTTCCTCGCTAACTTCATACCGTGCTCCTACGTCAAGGGTAAGTGTTGCCAACTCTGTCTCTTCGCCACTTCATACTTCTTAGACATATTCAGGATTTCAGTCAGATCTGACAACCATAAGACTTGTCAAAACATCATCGCCACAGTCAGAACAGGACAGTGCTTCCAGTGACACGACTCGAACACTTTGAAATAACACTTTTATCTGCAATTTCTTTGCATTACATTACTGTCTTGTACAATAAACAATCACAGTATTGTCTTGTAGATAATCGCTTTGTTGAACAATATATAAAATCACCCTTGGATTGTATATAATGTTTTGTACTGTAAATGATTACCATTTTGCACTGTAAATGATTACCTTGCATTGTAAACAATTACAATATTGTACTGTAAATTATTACCACCTTGTATTGTTAATCAAAATACTGCACTGTAGATGATTATTAATATCTTGTATTGTAAATAGATACCACCTTGAAAAAAGTTACAATATTGTAGTGTAAATCATTATCATCTTGTATCGTAGATGATTACCATCTTGTACTGTAAATAAGTTCTGTGTTTGATCGTGGATAACCAGTCTTGTACAGCACTGCGAACACCACCACATGTAGAGTGGAAGGCGCTGCTACCACCATCGCCGCATGTAGAGCTGGGCAGAAGCATTATCATCCACCAGCTGATGATAATATTGATCCTCTAGCCAATAAGAAATTACGTGGACATTAGCGTCAGCAGCTGCTGACCACAATACTCAGTATAGTGTCAGTCAGCCTGAGTTATAGTTATAACCAAAACACACCTGCGTTGCTGCAACCTTTTTTTAGCTATAAACGAACCATTGTCTTCCCTCCTTTACTTTACTGAATTTTCAAGAGACAGCCCAGGACTTTCCCAGGACGAAAAACATACGTCAAAGGTGTAGTGAGTATCAACACAGTTGTAACATAAGTACCAAAACAGGTGTAGTATGTAGTGTAAGTATTAGGTGTAGTATGGAGAGTGAGTACTAACGAGCACAGGTATAGTATAAAGTATGAGTCCTAGCACAGATGTTATTGGCAGTGTGAATAATGAGAGGTGTAGTTGCTGGATGTATTGGCAGTAGTAGACCGACATACACCTATCTTAATGTATGTATTACCATGTGACATGCACCTTCTGCTGTATTCTGCTTCTGCTTGACGCGCTACAAAGAAGCGAACAAAGACGCTTCTACACTGCACATCTTATGCACAAATAATTTTTTTTTCTGCCTTTGTTAGAGAAACGACTGGTCGCATTACCACACTTTACCTAACTCTTTCATACACATCAAAACTTTCACAAATGTGTTCTCTTATCATATTTTCATCTTTCTATGATAATGATAGTAATGTGATTATTTGGAGCTGGATAACATGTGGACTTGACGACAAACACTAAAGTCAGACGAGGTGGTAACTTTCTGGAAGCAATAAGTATATCTTATCTTGAAAGCTTTGAAAACAATAGAGTTTGTGCGTACAAGTTAAGCCAGTTGGCCTGGAGACTGGCGCTCATTCCACTTTATTAACCTGTGGAGTAGTAGGGGCTGGAGACCTACACCGAGGGTGGGGCAAGGAATTCCACCTAGGGTTAGGACTGGGGACCCAACCTTTGGTTTGGGATTGGGACCCCACTTACGGTTGCGGCTAAGGGTCGGGGCTGAGGACCGCACCTAGTGTTGGCACTGAGGACATCACCCAGGGTGAGGGCTGAAAACCCATGGATGGTTAGAATGAGGCACTTCACATAGGGTTGGGGCTTCAGACCACACAAACGGTTGGGATTGAGGGAAATATGAATAAAACGAAACATAGAAAAAATGCTTTCAACAGTACCACAATCCATAAAGATGGACATTGTTGACATATAGTGCAGGCAGACTGGACGTGGTGGAGGTATAGTGGAGGCAGACGGACATGGTGGAGGTATAGTGTATGAAGGCTGGACATAGTAAAGGTTTATTGTAGGTACACGTATAATGTAGGCAAACTGGACATAGTATTGATATAGTGTAAGCAGGCTGGACATGACAGGGGCATATTGACGGTAGACTGGACATGAAAGAGGTATAGTATAGGCAAGCTGGACATGGGGGAGGCATACTGCTGGAAGACGTGTAGTGTAGGCAGACTGGATATGGTAGAGTCAGACTGGAATTGGTAGAAGTTTAGTGGAAACGGACTTGGCATGGAGGAGGTATGGTGGAAGCAGACTGTACATGATAAAGGGATAGGATCGTGCGGAAAGGTTAGTGGATCAAGTGCGAATGTTTTCGGATAGCTGGGTGAGGCTGGGTAATACCTGTGGGTGGAGGCGCTTGTAACGCCGACGTTCATGGTTGTAACAGTACTGTAACAGTGGTATCCTTTCTAAGCTTGTCTTCTGGTTGTTGTGCCTTGGTAATGAGTGCTTCGGCGGTGTGCTTATACAAACTGCATAACTTTGTTGTAGGCAAAATTTGTAAACAGATCGCTTTCTTATTATAACTTACATGATGCCAGACCCAAACACTACCAATCCGAACACAACTGTCCGGTAACGTTTGTTTACCGATGGTGTCTTAGCTACGTCTCTTCCGTGTATATCAACTGACTGTTCCACGTCTTTTGTCTCATTCTCGTAACTCCCCTGATGATGTGATCATTACACGAAAGTGCACTTGGGAACTTATCGTGCTTCATTTTTCCCTGGGGATAGGGGAGAAAGAATACTTCCCACGTATTCCCTGCGTGTCGTAGAAAGCGACTAAAAGGGAAGGGAGCGGGGGGCTGGAAATCCTCCCCTCTCAGTTTTTTTTTTAATTTTCCAAAAGAAGGAACAGAGAAGGGGGCCAGGTGAGGATATTCCCTCAAAGGTCCAGTCCTCTGTTCTTAACGCTACCTTGCTAACGCGGGAAATGGCGAATAGTATGAATATATATATATATATATATATATATATATATATATATATATATATATATATATATATATATATTTTGTGTGATCGGGGCCTGAACATGCAGGAGGGTGAAAGGAGGGCAAGGAATAGAGTGAATTGGAGCGATGTGGTATACCGGGGTTGACGTGCTGTCAGTGGATTGAATCAAGGCATGTGAAGCGTCTGGGGTAAACCATGGAAAGATGTGTAGGTATGTATATTTGCGTGTATATATATGTGTGTGTGTGTGTGTGTGTGTGTGTGTGTGTGTGTGTGTGTGTGTTTAACGATGCTCTCTGTTGGTTTATGGTGGAAACTGACTGAGCTGAAAAAAATATTTCGTGCATCAATAGATGAGAAACATAAACATTAGCGTTGAGAGAGTGGATGGTGAGGGAGATGAGAAACAAAACTTAGAGTTGAGAGGGTGGATGGTGGAGGAAATGAGAAGCATAGATTTGAGTCTTGAGAGAGTGGATGGTGTTGGAGATGAGAAACATAAAGCTAAGTGATGAGAGAGTGGTAGTGGAGGTAAGAAACACAGACCTGAGTGATGAGAAAGTTGACGATTAGCTGAGAAACATAGATCTGAGCCTTGAGAGAATGGATGGCAGTGGAAGTAAGAAACACAGAGCTGAATGATGAGAGAGAGGACGATAGTAGATGCCAGAAAGCTAGAGCTAAGTTTTGAGAGAGTGGATGTGGGTGGACGTGAGAAACATCTGTTTTAAGTTTTAGTGTAGAGTTTTTGTTTTAAGAGAGTGAAAAGAAAGGAAAATGTCTCTAAACTTATACAGGTAAAGGAAGGTAAATAACGTCAGTCATAAACGTCAAGGACGTATTTTTCAAGTCTATTCTTACACGTATATTTTTTTTAGTTGGTTTCAACTAATGGTGTTTGCAGCCGTTTTCTTGGCGGTGCTGGACAGAGACACCGTTCACCAAAGCAATGTTACTTTGTGGTGCTGGACAAGTAGTGTTCTGCAAGACAAACTACCTTATGAATCAATTCTTCGTCCTAATATATGGACACTGTCTCTGTAACAAAGCTGACCCATAATGGCTATATAACAACCGACTATTGACAATAATTGTGGTCGTTATAAAGTGCGTCATTGACGACACTTGACGAAGAGCCAATAATCGGTAGACTATTCGGTGGACGGCGGCCGAAGGAGGACAAGTCATTGTGTAGTAGAGGATGGAAGAATTGAAGGTAATATTGCACGAGAGAGTAACTCACACCAGCCCATCCTCTATGGAAGGAGTAGTTCCTTGTATTGTAGAAAAACGCATTCACCTACCGCAGGTCGATCGTAATTATTAGGTCAGCTAGAGTGACCTTCAAGCCATTATTACAGTGTGTGGTCTATCTCACGTGGTTCTGCAGTGGGTTGTGTGAGCGTAGGACACACACACACACACACACACACACACACACACACACACACACATAAACAGACACAGACAGACAAACATACACACACACACACACACACACACACACACACACACACGCACGAACACACACACACACACACACACACACACACACACACACACACACACACACACGTACACACACACACACAGACACAGACACAGACACACACACACACACACACACACACACACACACACACACACACACACACACACACATAAATACACACACACACACACACACACACACACACACACACACACACACACACACACACACACACATTAAAACACAGTTGATTAAACTCAATCCGAGTAAGTGCAAAGTAATAAGGACTGGTCACAGAAGAAGATCTCAATGTGGATATCATCTATCACTATAAGGAACTTGAGAGTTTACATAGTCCAAAACCTGTAGCCAGTGGTAGAACAATAGACGAGACAGATTGCCTGCTTGCAAATATTAACACAACATTCTTATATATATATATATATATATATATATATATATATATATATATATATATATATATATATATATATATATATATATATATATATATATATATATATATTGAAGAAGATTTCACATTCTACATTCTACATCAGGACAGATCTAGAATTTGTTTTCCAGTTTTGGTCACAACACCTAAATAATCAGAAAATACTAATAGAGAAAGTCCAGAGGAGGGCGAAAAAGACTGCAGCGGACTTAGAGATGTGTTACAAAAGAAATCTAAAGACCTAAAGTTTGCCCACCATGGAAGAGAGAAGAATGGGGGGTTAACCTGATGATAATCTTCAGTTTTTAAACCATCTTCAAAATGAGTGGAATAAAGTAAGTCATTAGTTACTGAATGTGGATAGCATACATAAATGAAAGAAGTTTTATTATGGCAGTGAATGTTCAAGAAATGGGATACTACGAATGTAGAAATCCCACTCCTTAAGGATAGATTAAAGAAAAAATAAACAGTTTAAGCGGTAACATTTCTCGCAGAACCTGACTGTAATATTTATCGTTCATAACTTTTCTTTTGTATTTATAGCTGAAGGAAATTATTTCGTCAATAGAAGTGACAAATGCAGAATATTTCTTGGCAAATATTGAAAAGCAAACTTTAAGACAATTTCTTTTATACATTAGGGGGACAGGTCATAGCAGTAAACCATTTAAAACAATACATGATAATACCTCTCTTGGCCGTCTTATCTTTGTAGTTGTAAAAAGAAAAATCTAGATATCATAAATAAGGCAACAGCATGACATAATGTTTAACATGGTGCTACAACCTCTCCCACCCCCCTGGAGGTGGTACATCTTCCCTCAGGGTGGTGGTACCCCCCCCCCCCCCCCAGGTGGCACAACCTCCCTAAGGGTGGTGGTAACCCCCCCCCCCCCCACGAGGTGGTACAACCTCCGCCCCCTACAGATGTTGTTACACCTTTAATTACCTACTTGTAGTACTGTACAGGGCGGCAGTTCTACATTCGTAGACCTCATCACTTGTACTGTACACTTGTGGACCTCATCACCTGTACTGTACACTTGTGGACTTCATCACTTGTACTGTACACTTGTGGACCTCATCACTTGTACTGTACACTTGTGGACCTCATCACTTGTACTGTACACTTGTGGGCCTCATCACTTGTACTGTACACTTGTGGACCTCATCACTTGTACTGTACACTTGTGGACCTCATCACTTGTACTGTACACTTGTGGACCTCATCACTTGTACTGTACACTTGTGGGCCTCATCACTTGTACTGTACACTTGTGGGCCTCATCACTTGTACTGTACACTTGTGGACCTCATCACTTGTACTGTACACTTGTGGACCTCATCACTTGTACTGTACACTTGTGGACCTCATCACTTGTACTGTACACTTGTGGACCTCATCACTTGTACTGTACACTTGTGGACCTCATCACTTGTACTGTACACTTGTGGACCTCATCACTTGTACTGTACACTCATGGACCTCATCACTTGTACTGTACCGGTGTAGGTCAGACCTTGGGCTGGACTGTACTGATTCATGGTCAGTGTGTGTGTGTGTGTGTGTGTGTGTGTGTGTGTGTGTGTGTGTGTGTGTGTGTGTGTAAGTCAAAATCTGTTTGTTGTTTGGTTACAGAATACCGGCCGCCAACAGACAGCAACAGGCCCGTTAGCGTGGAGTTCACCATCTACATCCAGGATATCAACTCCATCAACGCTGCTGACATGGACTTCCGGTAAGTGCTGTCAACATAGCAGTGTGATCTAAGCTTAGCAACTATGGTAAAGCTAAAGACCCAGGCCAAAGATGATGTTCTGAGGAGGGATGACACTTCTGTCAAGTAATGCAGCAAAGAAGTAAGGTAGTTGTAGTACAGGACAAGCATTATTGATTATGTCATGTATAAAAATACTTGATAATTAAAGGGATATAAGGTATACGGAGCAGTGGTGGAAAAAGAAATGCTGGAGGCTACATATCTCAACGAGTTTAAGATCCTTCGCACAGATAGTGGTCAGCATCGTTAGCCATGAATCAACAACCCGGGTTCGACTCTTAATCGGTGCGGCCAACTCGCAGTGAGCTAAACCAGACGTTCATCCTCATATATGATCTTGGTTGATAGATGTTGATACTTGAGCATATCCAACACATCACAGTCCCGTGTGCGTAAATGACTTTTTTTTCATGTTTAAAGTTCCTCTAAGCATCTCCCCGGGGACACCAGTGTCCGACTACGTAACTGACATTTACTTCAGAGTCGACCTGTTCCTTCACATGACCTGGGAGGACACGCGACTCAATCACAGTAACATGGACTTCATTCCCGGTCGAGCGAAGGAAAGTGATTACATTACCCTGCCAGCCTACGTCATCGACCATATCTGGACCCCAGACCCCTACGTTACCAATGCTAAGGACGCAGGTTGGTAATGCTCAGATTAGTTGGTTATGTTCTGATGTGTTGTTTGTAGTATGAGCTCCTTTCCTAGTGAACAAACCATGAAGATCACAGTGTTGTGTTCGCCTCGAGTTAGCTGATGCAACGAAATGGTGGTTGAATGCTCACAAATATATCACAAGATGGGTAGTATCACCAGTATCACTTCTCTTATGTTTCAGTAAGCACCCATTGTAGGCTTGTTAGGCTTGTCGGTGAGGCCCACGTCACTAAACATGGATAGCTTGGTAAGCTCATTATGTCTGCCGATGAGGGCCACGACCACAAACATGGACGGTTTTACATCGACACATTCACCACTGGACATGATCTACATGTTATACACATATATGTGCCCCAACGACAAACAAATAGTTAGCTGGTAATGATAATGTTTTAACACGTACTGGTAAGTTTTACAAGAAACTGGGACTCGGGTTCAATCATTGGTCATCCACACTCCAAACTGGACTGCTTGCTATCCTTATATGGTCCTTCCAGTTGTTAATCACTCCAGGATAAATATTCTGATTGGAACCGATAAGGTATGAGAGATGCGTGGTTAAAAAGAGTATGGTTGAGAGAGCAGAAGAGGGTGCACTGAAATAGTTTGGACACATGGAGAGAATGAGTGAGGAAAGGTTGACAAACAGGATATTTGTGTCAGAGGTGGAGGGTACAACGAGAAGCGGAAGACCAAATTGGAGGTGGAAGGATAGAATGAAAAGATTCTGAGTGATCAGGGCCTGAACATACAGGAGGTTGAGAGGTGTGCAAGGAATAGAGGGAACTGGAACGATGTGGTATACCGGGGTCGACGTGTTGTCAATGGAGTGAACCACGGCATGTGGGGGGGGCCTCGATGTGGATAGGGAGCTGTGGCTTTGGTGCATTGCACATGACAGCTAGAGACTGAGCGTGAAAAAAATGTGGCCATTTTGTCTGTTTTCCTGGTGCAACCTTGCTGGAGCGAGGATTAGCGAAGCTGTTTCCTGTGGGGCGTGATAGTGCCAGAAATGGATGAAGGCAAGCAAGTATGAATATGTACATGTGTATTCATGTATGTATATATGTCGATATGTAAATGTCTGTGTATGTGTATATACGTGTATGGACGTTTAGGTACATGGATGACGCGTGGTCGTTGTAGCCATCCTCCCAAGATTGTGATGTTTTCTTTAATGAATTATATAACATCCGCCCAACTATCAAATTCAAGATGGAATGGGAAAAAGAAGGCAAACTGCCCTTTCTAGATTTGTTGATAAATAGAGAATCTGATCATTTGTCCTTTAAAATCTACAGGAAGCCTACCAGCTCTTAGAGTTATATCAATTATTTCTCAGTACATGATTCTACTATAAAGATGTCTGTAATTATGTCTATGTTTTTAAGAGCACTACGGATATGTGATCCCTTAGGCCTGGTAGACGAAAGTAGTCATATAACACGTATCTTTAGGCAGTTATATTATCCCAGTTGGTTTGTGAACTAAGCTGACTGGAAAGCTAGGAAGACATTTTATGTTTCTTGTAACAATGATGTGACAAATGTGGATAGTCTTAATGTTTAATGTTGCCTACTACCCATGCCCAAACTTAACACCCACGCTCACACCTAATACCCTTGCCCATATTTACCCATCCCGACTCCTAAAATCCACACCCACACCTGACAGCCATACTCAACACCCAGACCAGCGCCAAATATCCACACCCACGTAAAACGCTTATTCCCACACCTAACATCACATCCAAACCTAACACCACGCCACTACCTAACACATACGCCCGTCGCCAGGACGGTATCAGACCTAACCTGGAACTAGTTGCTTCATACGTCACCAAATTTACAATGGAACAAGTGGTTGCCGCTGCTAGTGCTGAGGCTGGTGCTGTTCCTACGTAGCAGCATATTTTCGCTGGCCTGTACATCGCTGAACCACTTGTACTTAAGTTCCTAAGAGATTTAATCTCATACTCTAATGACTCCAAATATATCACAGTGAACGGAAGGGTTATGCAATCTTGAGAGGACTCAAGTATGTGAGCACACACTCAAGGAACTACCCAGCACTGGGTTCACACTAGACGTCCGAGACAGGGGCCATACGGTAGTGATGCCACTTCAGAGGAACACCTCGGGGGTATCCGACAATGGGGCCACCTTATAGAGAGATCACACCAGAGGACAATGTCAAATGCCACCCGGCAGTGGGGCTACACACGATGACTGGGCTGAGGCCCACCCGGCAGTGGGGCCAGACCAGAGGACTGGACCAGAGCCCACCCGGCAGTGAAGTCATACTGGAGGACTGAGCTAGGGCCCTACCCAGCAGTAAGGCCACACTAGGGGACTGATCTAAGGTCCACCGTACAGAAGGGCCACATGAGAGGATTGAACTAAGGCCCAACCGGCAGTACGCTAGAGGACTAAGCCAGGGACTATCCGGCAGTGGGGCCGCGCCAGGGGACTGAAGTAAAGTCCACCATGCAGTGGGGCCACACTAGAGGACTGAGCCAGGGCCCACTCGGCAGTAAGGCCATACTAGGGGACTGGACGAAGGCTCACACTGCAGTGGGACCACATTAGGTGACTGAGCCACAGCCCATCCGGCAGTAAGGCCACACTGAAGGACTGAACCAGAGCCCACCTGACAGTAAGGCTAGACTAACATCTTCAAACAAAAGTGAACGAATACTTTTGTCTCTTCTCCGGGAAATTTTGGATGTTACAAACCATTGTGATTATTGCACTTATACTTTTTAATGTCTCACGCTGTTTAATCATTATGTGCATATTAGCATCTTTACATTTGTATGTTTGAAAATACGTTATTGAAACAGAAATATCTGCTGACTCAGTGATATGGAATTCCTTCTCGTTGCTCTAAAATTGTTTCTTTTCAATTTCACTTCTCCGAAAGCATATTTGCTGCCTGTTGTTACCTCTCTCTCTCTCTCTCTCTCTCTCTCTCTCTCTCTCTCTCTCTCTCTCTCTCTCTCTCTCTCTCTCTCTCTCTCTCTCTCTCTCTCTCTCTCTCTCTCTCTCTCTCTCTCTCTCTCTCTCTCTCTCTCTCTCTCTCTCTCTCTCACATCAATCAGCTAATCACGTCGCATGTGTGCCTGCAGCCATCACCAAGTTGACGACGACCTACGCCTCCGTCACCCTCTATAGGAACCACAGCATCAGGTACTCCGCCAGAGTCTACAGCATCATTGGCTGCCAGATGGACTTCCATGGATACCCCATGGACGTGCAGGTCTGCTCCATGATCATGCAGAGTTGTGAGTATACCTGTGAGTTCTCCCCATAATCATACACAGCTGTAAGTAGGATCTGTGAGTTATGTCCCATGATCATACAGAGCTATTGGTAAAGCTGGGAGTTCTCTCCCATAATCATACAACTGTGAGTAGATCTTTGAGTTCTGTCCCATGATTTTACAGAACTTTGAGGAAATCTGCTAGTTCTGTTCCGCTATCATACAGATCTGTTAGTATATCTGTAAATTCAGTAATACTCTCAGGGCTATCAAGCAGATTTATTGTCTCTTTACGTGTGTGCCAGTCAGCTCTTTTCTGCTGTGTTCATACTTACCATACATATTCCTTTTGTATCAAAACAGATTTGAAAAGAACAGCTCACAATGATGCAATAAAAGAGTCTCCACCATAACTATGCTGTTAACCTATAATATTACTTCTTAGATTACAAAGTAGTTACGACAAGAGCAATGAAAGTTTGACCCGCAGTTTAACTTAGCGCTTAGAGCGGGGGAAAAGAAAGAGGTTGGACAGGTCAATGTACGGTCGAGAAATATGAAATAGCTAAAAAGTACAGATGTTTGGTGAGCAGTGATTTTGTTTGTTGGTTTAGGAAGAAAATTGACGGAGGTAAACTTAATTCACCGTGGATGCCGCACACAGAATCCTGCAGCAATTTTCTCCTAGAAAATATCCATACTGAGTTCCTCATTCACCTGTCCCATCCTCATACTTTTATACTTGCTTTAGTTGATGAGAGAAATCATGTGTTAGACCAGCTCTGGAGTCTATTAAAGTCCCTTTGTAAGTTGATGCAATCTAGCCCGCTTTCCAACTGTCATGACTTTTTCATCATCTGCAAACATATTCAGGCAGGAGTCCTTACCTTCAAGAAAGTTATCTACATAGAACAAGAATAATAATGGCCCAGAGAAGAACCCCATGGCATTCCTCTGGTCATCTCAACCCATTTAGAGAAGGCTCCTCTGACGTGCGACCTTTGTTCCCTTACCCTAAAATAATCTCCCGTCCACCGTAGGAATTTCCTCCTTACGCTTGCCCGGTGATCCACCTTCTTAATTAACCTTCCATGAAGCATGGTGTCAAATGCTTTCTTGTTGTCCAGAAACAAACAATCCACTCAGCCTTCCCATTTGTCCAAAACAGAGCTCACTCTCTCATGGAAATTTAAGAGGTGCGTTATATACGACCTCGTCTCCCTACAGCCATGTTATCATTTAGGTAATTTGTCCTTTGCAGAAAGTCATTTATTTGCTTTCTAATTATCTTTTCCAGAACTCTACAGACCACACTCGTCAATGAGACAGGTCTGTAGTTCAGTGCCTGTTTCCGGTCTCCTTTCTTAGATAAGTATGACAGTTGCCGGTTTCCATTTCCATGGGCACTTTGCCTCGCTTCAACGACATCTTGAACATTATTTCAAGGGGTATGTGTCTAATCACGCACACCTCTTATCTTCATGTACACGCCTCTTGTACTCACGTACATTTATCTCTTCACTTATATGCACGTCTCCTTGCCTTCATGCCTACAGTCAAATACATGTCTACTTACGTGCACGTCCTTCCGCAGTCATGTACTCGCCGAAGGAGGTAGAGTTCAAGTGGCGAACGTGGTCACCGGTCATGATCAACAAGGAACTCAAACTTCTGCAGTTCTCCCTCAAGAAGCCCCTCAACAACTACGTCAAGAACTCCAACGACAACGAACTCGGCCGTCAGTTTTTCTTGCAATAACTTTTCTTTTACCTCTTTAAGCTTTTAGTGAACATTCTCCTTCCGTGCGTCAAAACTCTGCATAAAAATTTCTCTAGCTCTAATCTCTTTAGGAAACCTTTTTTTTTCTAGTTCAATATAGGAATGTTCCTTCAGCTTGATATAGAAGAGTTGCTTCAAACTTATGTGGCTGTGCTCCCTAATCTAACTATGAGGTGCGTTCGCTTAGCTAATCATGATTTTCCATGAACTTACCAAGGGAGTACTCCCTCACCCTACTATGGGAGCTTTCCCTTAACTCACCATGGGAGTGTTTCCTCGGGTGTTACAATTTTGGTATGACCTTTTCTTTCTTTTCATGATTATATTTAAGACATTGCGTCTGGCCTTTCATTGACTCTTGTAAAGGTATCATCTTTACTCAGGCACCTCAAACTCTCTGCAGTAGGAAGTCCGGATGTTTCTTTAAATCCTCCTGTATACACGACGTTCGTGACACAGTTAAGTGCTTTATTATATGTCTTAATGAATACCGGTCACGGCGGTCTTTCATTACACAAAATATATCTTTTGACGGCGTTATATGCCGTTATTGCCCGTTATAACCAAAATGAGACCCTAATGTTCACCATGTGAATCTTAAGTTATTTCTTGAATATACTCATGAAGGACAAAATTGAGGTTCGTTACATTTGAAAGCATATATTTCCTTCGATGTTTCATGTCAACACGAAAATTGTCCCTGTAATGATAAAACCATATCGCACATGAGATACAATCTTAAACTTTAACGGATAATGTTTGTATGAAACAGCAACTGATGAGGTTTTCAGTTTCCGTTTTTCCTCGATCAGCAAAACTGAGGATTTCTCATCCTTGTTTCGTTTACTCGCTTCCTACATCCTTTATAACTCTTTAAAGTTGGGTCAACAAACGCTTGAAAATCTCTGACCAATTTTCTCATTTTTTTATACGCACTTTTCTTTTCACCCGAATGACTATGATTGTGCTATGATTTACCTATTCCATACCAATCGCCATAAAGATAGCGAGAAAAAAATATTCCATCCTACCGAGGGAAACAAAAGTAGAGACTGCAATATTGTAGGAGCCAGGATTAGATGGAGTTAAGTACAGTATCTGTGTGACAGGTAGAACGTAATCCTGAAGTAGATACAACTTGTGTAAGTTACAGTATATACAGCATCATCACACATTACAGCACTACATGATACAGTATCACATTATCACTGACGTCAGGTTTCCAGGTCTCAGGTTCTCAACGACCAAAGGCCTCCATGTCTCCGGTTCTTACCAGCTTTAGGCCTTCAAATATCAGGACCTCACATGTACTCTGTTTTCAGGAACAGTGACATAGGTGAAGACGTCCTGCACTAGTCCACGTTTCAAGATAGAGATAAGTGACCTGCCATAAAGCATCAGACATTTTGCATGATTAGGTGCGGAAGATCTAAGCGTTCAATATAAATGACCAGTAATGTATTCTCGTTGTATGCTAAATGAAAACTTCGGCTGTAAATATTATAGGATTGTGAAGAAATTTGCTGTCACTGTTAAGGCTAGATTTACCAATGGCATTTGTAGGATGTGTCCATTTACGATATATGTGCACTTTTGTTGCATAGGGTGGAGGAGACAACTGAATTCGCTCGCTAATGTTAACGTTTCTAGCTATGGTCCAGTGCTTACCAGAGGATGTTTATAGTCCCTAACATATCTTACTTGATGTTAGATGGCGAACATGTGGTACGTCAGCTGGTGGTGGATCTGCAGTTCTCCCGGGAGATCGGTCACCACTTGGTGCAGACGTTTGTGCCCTCCTTCCTGGTGGTGGCGCTATCTTGGTTCAGCTTCTGGCTCGGACTAGAGGCCATCCCAGGTCGGGTCACGCTCCTCGTCACCTCCCTCCTCACCATCACCACACTCTTCACTGGCATTAAGGAGGGGCTCCCTCCGGTCGCTTACGTTAAAGTAAGTTCCCGCACATTGTGTTGTGACAGGCTCTCTCTTGTTATTACATTAACCACGTCACGATGGGTGTCATCTCATAAAGTCTTCTCATTTTCTCTGCTACGGTTTATCCATTTCCGATTTTTTATCTTATTTTTGGCAGCCTTGACCTTTCGTCCTCCTTATGACAGGCTCTGTATGGTTAAGTTGCCTTCATCATAATGCCTATGGTATACTCCAGTATCCTTCTGTCGGTAGGCCATCGACGTATGGATGGCGGGTTGCATGGTGTTCATCTTCGCTGCCCTCGGGGAATTCGTTGTGATCCGTGTTCTCAACGTGATGCACGCCCGTTACCAGGTGGATCCCATCGTCTTCCATCCACAATCAATACAGCCCACCACCTTACACTCGGTATGACCTAACTTCCGACCAAAGATCTGTTCGCGATTAGAAATAGTTTTGTTATTATTAAGCTTCATGTTATTTTCAGCTGTTTAATTGATTTGTGCATATGGACATCTATGCATACATGCCCATGCTCATAGATAAACATTCACTTATACAGTAGCACGAAAATATACACAAAAACAAATACACAGTGCATAGTGTTCAACGCAAGTCATCAGCTGATATATGGTATATAAAGGTACTGCTAGGTACAGATGATAATGATCAGTATATAAGGTAAAGACTGTATCCGGGATTGCTTCCTGTAATTATCTTCCATCTATAGATATTTACACTTGGCTTTGTTTGAGTAACGTCATCAACAATCATAGTTTTTTTTCTTGCCCATCAAGTTATAGTTTGGAAATCATCATTCCCCAACTTCCCCATGCAACTCTTCTTTATCATCATCATCATCAATATCTGAACCCTGAGTTTCACCATTAATAGCACCTGGACTTCTGAGTTTCACCATCATCAATACCTTAACCCCGAGTTTCACCATCATTAACACATGGACCCCTTAGCTTCACCATCATCAACACCTGGACGCGTCAGCTTCACCATCGTCAACCCCAAAACCGATGAGAACGTGTCCACTCCAGAGGAGCAAAGCTGGGACACATAGCCACACGTATGTGGGTGGTTTCCTACATCCACATGATTAACTCACACCTCATGCGCTGGTATTCATACATATATAAGATCCCTTACCAAACACCCTTCCTATGTTGTTTCATAATCGAATGGTAGTGTTCCCTCAATGAACAAACTCTGTGCTTTCCGACTTTCCTGCTTGCAACAAGCATGTTTACCTAATACTGAGACATTTCTTAATTCATCTCATGCTACAAATTGCTTTATTCTCCGCAAGCGGCTTACAATAAGCTTTTCTCAGTAAACCTTCAGATAGAAGTGTTGCTAATTAAACGATACAAAATGGTCTTCCTGCAGCAGAATGGTGACAAGTATGACCAGCGAGGCGAGTATTTCAAGAGAGTTACAATCATGTCCAACAGGACGAGTGATAATGGCGACATAACTCCCTCTGGCCGAAACAACAGACTCAGTGACCTAAGGGTAAGTAGCAGTGCGCTTGGTGGCTTGCAGGTTAGATGAGCGCATGACCACTGCAAGAATAACCAGAGATGTTATCCAGGACACCTCAACCCTTTCAGAGTTTACTGCTCATGGGATGTTTCGGTTGGATTTTCTTTTGATTTCTTTTAGGGCATTATCATTATTACGGATCTAGACAACTTATTTTACTGCTGGATCCGATCTCTTGCTATGAAAGCTTGTTGAATTGAATGTGATAAGAATTTACACATACCTGCGTGTGCAAATATGGGGAGAGAAATTTACTTAGGTTTGCAAAGTAAAACTTCAGACTTGAAAGGATGGACTTACCCACCCTTCTGAAAGACTTTGTAGGCATAGACAACCTGGATTAGATAAAGCAAAAAATCAGTGAATTTAAGAATCAGGGCAAAACACATCGCTAAATGAATGAAAATTAACCTTATATTTCCCTAGTCTGTTGAATCGAGTTTACAGAACACTGGATGTAAACATAAAGACTTAGTTTTGTGCTGTTAGGACACAGTGACTTGATAAATCATATGATTACATGAGACTACATTTTGAAATAACTCTTTCATCTAATAGGCTGTATTTCGGGCTACCTCTGCCTGATGTATATCCTATACAAAACAGGTGATCTATGATTTAGAAATATAAGCTAAGATACCTTAATGATGAAAAGAAATTATATTACTGACGTACAGTGCATGGGTAAACTATAGTCTAATTTCATCTGCGTCGTTCTAGTCTTTTTGATCTGCTTCAATTTGCACCAGAAGTGGAAGAATAATTGCTTTCTTCCTATACAGGATATATGCCTTGTTTGAATGTATGGGGAAGTAACCAGGATAAACAAGGGAGAGAAGTAATATGTTTGAGGAGAGGAACCTGGATGTTTTAGTTCTGACTGACACAAAACTCAAGATGAAGGAAGGAGGAAGAACGGTTTGGGAATGTTTTTGGAGTAAAGTTGGGGGTTATTGTGAGGGTGAGAGCTATGGATGTGGTAGCACTTCTGCTGCAGGAGGAGCTGCGGAAATGTGCGAGAGTGCAAAGAGCTCTAGACTGATGTGGGAAGAAACGAAAGTGGATTACAAAATGTGCGCAGTTATAAGTGCTTCCGCAACTGTAGATAAAAAAAAAAGGGAATATTGAAAATGGGCAAGTGTTTTTGGGATCAGTTGCGTGAGTACGCTAGTAATTTTGATGCAAGGGATCGAGTAACAGTGATGGGTGATTGAAAACCTCGAGTAGGTAATGCGGCAGTCAAGGTTATGATTGGGAGGCATGGAGTAGCCACTGATGTTAATGAAAATGGTGAACAGCTCGCTGGAGCTGTATATTGAAAAAGAACTAGTGACTGAGGATTTTTTTTTTTTTTTTTTTTTCATACTATTCGCTATTTCCCGCGATAGCGAGGTAGCGTTAAGAACAGAGGACTGGGCCTTTGAGGGAATATCCTCACCTGGACCTCTTCTCTGTTCCTTCTTTTGGAAAAAAATACCTGATTTAAAAAAAAAAAGAAAATAGATATATGTAGGTGACTAAAGTACAACATAAACAGGAATTTTTGGTTAATATTCTAATCATTAAGCGTTGTGCAGAGACTCTTGGATGAGAATATGTTAAGTGGGGCAGCTTTTGAAATGCCTAATAATTACTTGGTGGATGCGATGGTGAAGGTTTGTAGAGGTTTTAGGAAAAAAGAAATAATGTGTGTGGGAGAAGTGTGGTAAAGATTAGCATAGAAATGAGGTTTGTGTGAAATATCAAGAGAGACTGAGTGTAGAATGGTGAGAGTAGCTGATAAAATGATAATCAGTGGTGAGATGAAATTAAGTTGCTAGTGAAAGATAAAAGAAAGGAGTCTGGGACTTATTTGAAGGGAAAGAGTGCAACTGACTGGAAGGTTTACATGATAACATAGCAGTAGGTCAAGAGGAAGGTGCAAGGGCTGAAAAAATAGGAAAAACGAAAATTTGTATTAGCGAATATCAGCAAACTTTAGGGAGAGTGAATATAGTTTGGAAGGAGGTTCATAGTATGAGAAAGAGAGAAAAAAAAGAGATAAAACGCAAGCGTTGGTGACTTAGGGCATATGGGGAAGTGATAACAGTCAGAGAAGAGTTGAAGAGGAGATGGAGTAAGTATTCTACAGGATTGTTGGGCGTGTTCGATTATAGAGTTGTCAATGTTTTGTGTTTTGGACATAGAGGTATGCGAAACAATAGCCATGGCAAGAGCTTTGGTAGAAAGGGAAGAGGTGATGAAAGCCTTGCATAAGATGAAGTTTGTCAAAGCGGCTGTGGTGGATGGGCTTACAGTGGAATTTCTTAAGAAAGAAGATGACTGTGTTGTTGAGTTGTTGATTGAATTTTCAGTGTTGGTATGGCTCATGGTGAAATGCCTGAGGATTGGTGGAATGCCTGAATAGTCCATTGTTTAAAGGCAAAGGAGAATTTTCGAATTATGATTTCTTTAAATCAAGGTAATCAATCCCTTGAGTTTGTCTGCAGTAAGCAGAGAACGTATATATCTTCGAGACATATCAGTTTCAGGATTTTTACGATTAACGTCATCATGCTAGATTTTAGACACACTACTGACGACACTGAGCCAGAACATGTGAAGCGTCCAGGATAAACCATGGAAAGTTTTGTGAGGCCTGGTTGTAGATACGGAGTTGTGGTTTCGGTGCATTACACATGACAGCTAAAGAATATGTTGTGAGCAGGTGCTGCTACCTCACTTACGCTGGAAACGACGATCAAGTGTGATAAAGACTGACGACACATATTTGAAATCCTTTTTTTTTTTGTATCTATACTGGAGCATATATGACTTAGTAACTATATATCTTACGGTTTCTGCATTTCTAAGTTAACATTATCGACAACGATCAAAACAACGGATTCGTTATTGGTTCAAACCTTTATTCCACCTTCAGCAATCATTTTAAAGTTGGGTTACGTTAGGGGTAGGCTAAGTTAAGTTCCCTGTGTTGGTGTTGTGTTTCTTTTGTAAATCCACAGAGTAATATGAAAATGAATACACTAGCAACAAAAGAGAGAGAGAGAAAAAAAATTAACTAGCCTAATCTTCAATGCGACAAGTCGGCAGTCTTCTAATAAACGTAATGTATCCGTTAATACGTTTTTTCTCGGAACTTATATCAGAATCTTTGTGTCCTTGATATTTATATTGAATGATATTTTCATTCTATTCGTTCCTATCATGATTACCTTATTTCGTTCTTGAGTGTGTGTCGGCATGATAACAAGATTCTACGACAAGAAACAGTATTGTTAAGAATATGACTAAGTTACCCATTAACATTCTTTATAATATTGCAAGAATTCATTTTCTTATGATTGAGGGGTAACAAATCTTTTTGAAAATCTGAGCGAGGGTCCAAAGTATCATGTAACTATTAAACGTAATGCATACACCTAGATATATTCATTTTTTGGTGTATATTACGCCTGAGAACTAATCTTAACTTTATTTTCAAAGTCTTTCGTAGATGGAGTATGTTATTTAAGACAAGTTAAGTGCAGGTTTTGTGCCATAGTGATAGATTGTCTGTGATAGACAGAAGCTCACTCCATCACTGTTACAGAGTGGTCACGAGCAGGGACGGAGAGCGATCAACATGAGCGCTGCTCAGAACGCCTGGGACCCAGAGGCTGCATCGTCAATCCGGCCTCACCTGCAGCAACAGGTCGGTCGACTCAGTCTTCAGTGGATTGATCCCAAAACTGGAGAGAAGAAGATACTCTGGAAGGAAATTGACAAAGCCTCTCGCATCGTATTTCCCCTCATGTTTCTTCTCTTTATGATTATCTACTTCCCTATTCTTGTCTCTAGAGCATTCTAAAGCAAGAATGAAGAACTGGTAGCATTCAGGTCAGGTCCCTTAACCCTACTGTACCTAATAACCTTGCTCTTATTCAAATTTACTCTCAACTTTCTTCTTTCACACACTTTACCAAACTCAGTCACCAACTTCTGCAGTTTTTCACCCGAATTAGCCACCAGGGCTGTATCATTGGCGAACAACAACTGACTCACTTCCCAGGCCCTCTCATCCCCAACAGACTGCATACTCGCCCCCCCCCCCCCCCCTTTCCAAAACTCTTGCCTTTAACTCCCTAACAACCCCGTCCATAAACAAATTAAACAACCATGGGGACATCACACACCCCTGCCGCAGACCGACATTCACTGGGAACCAATCGCTCTCCTATCTTCCTACTCGTACACATATCTTACATCCTCGGTAAAAACTTTTCACTGCTTCAAGCAACCTTTCCTCCCACGTCATATACTCTTAAGTCCTTTCACAAAGTATCTTTATCAACCCTATCATATCCTTTCTCCAGATCCATAAATGCCACATACAAGTCCATCTCTTTATCTAAGTATTTCTCACGCACATTCTTCAAAGCAAACAGCTGATTCACACAAACTCTACCACTACTGAAACCACCCTACTCTTCCCCAATCTGATGCTCTGTACATACTCTCACCCTCTCAGTCAATACCCTCCCATATAATTTCCCAGAAATACTCAACAAACTTATACCTCTGTAGTTTGAACACTCACCTTTATCCCCTTTGTCTTTGTACAATGGCACTATGCATGCATTTCGCCGATTCTCAAGAACTTCACCATGATTTATACATACATACCATCCAAACCCGCCGCCTTGCCGGATTTCATCTTCCCCTTTTCTCTTATGTAAACCATTCTCCCTGACCCTCTCACTTTGCACACCAGCCCGACCAAAACACCCTATATCTACCACTCTATCATCAAACACATTCAACAAACCTTCAAAATACTCACTCCATCTCCTCCCTTCTTCACTACCTGTCATTACTTCCCCATTTGCCCCCTTCACTAATGTTCCCATTTGTTCTCTTGTCTTACGCACGTTACTTACCTCCTTACAAAACATCTTTTTATTATCCCTTAGATTTAATGATACTCTCTCACCCCAACTCTCATGTACCCTCTTTTTCAACACTTGCACCTTTCTCTTGACCTCCTGCCGCTTTCTTTTATACCTCTCCCAGTCATTTGCATTCCTTCCTTGCAAGTATCGTCCGAGCGTCTCTCTTTTCTCTCACTAATAATCTTACTTCTTCATCCCACCACTCACAACCCTTTCTTATCTACCCACCTCCAACCTTTCTCATGCCACATGCATCTTTTACACAAGCCATCACTGCTTCCCTAAATACATTCCCCCACTCCCCTCACGCCATTTGCTTTCAACTTTCTCCATTCTATACTCAACCTCTCCTGATACTTCCTCACACCAGTCTCCTTTCCAAGCTCACTGACTCACTCTTCACCCCAACATTTTCTCTTCTTTTTGGAAAACCTCTACAAATGTTTACCTTCACCTCCACAAGGTAGTGGTTAGACATCCCTTCAGCTGCCCCTCTCAACACATTAACATTCAAAAGTCTCTCTTTCATACGCCTATCAATTAATACGTAATCTAACAATGCCCTTTGACCATCTCTCCTACTCACATACTTATACTTATGGATATCTCTTTTTTTTTTTTAAACCAGGTATTCCCAATTACCAGTGTTTTTCCAGCAACAAATCTACAAACTCTTTACCATTTCCACTAAATACCCCATGTACACCAATTATTCCCTCAACTGCCACATTACTCTTCTTTGCATTTTAATCACCCATCACCAAAACCCTGGCTCATGTGTCAAAGCTGCTGACACACTCGCTCGGCTGCTCCCAAAACACTTGCCTCTCGTGATCTTTCTTCTCATGACCAGGTGCATACGCAACAATAATCACCCATCTCTCTCCATCCACTTTCAGTTTTACCTACATCAATCTAGAGCTTATATTTTTATACTCTATCACATACTCCCACAACTCCTGCTTCAGGAGTATTGCTACTCTTTCCATAGCTCTTGTGCTCTCACCAACCTCTAACTTTACTCCCAGAACATTCCCAAACCACTCTTTCCCTTTACCCTTGAGCTTCGTTTTACTCAGAGCCAGAACATCCGGTTCCTTTCCTCGAACATACCACTTATCTCTCCTTTCTTCTCATCTTGGTTGTGTGCACACACATTCAGACATCCCAATCTGAGACTTCGAGGAGGATGAGCACTCCCCGCATGACTCCTTCTTCTGTTTCCCCTTTTAGAAATTGAAATACAAGGAGGAGAGGGTTTCCAGCCCCCCTGCTCCCTTCCACTTGATATATATATGTTATCCCTGGGGATAGGGGAGAAAGAATACTTCCCACGTATTCCCTGCGTGTCGTAGAAGGCGACTAAAAGGGAAGGGAGCGGGGCGATGGAAATCTTCCCCTCTCATTTTTTTTTTTTTAATTTTCCAAAGGAAGGAACAGAGAAGGGGGCCGGGTGAGGATATTCCCTCAGAGGCCCAGTCCTCTGTTCTTAACGCTACCTCGCTGAGGCGGGAAATGGCGAATAGTATGAAAGATATATATATATATATATATATATATATATATATATATATATATATATATATATATATATATATATATATATATATATATATATATATATATATATATATATATACATACCTATCTATTTATTCATTATGCTTTGTCGCTGTCTCCCGCGTTTGCGAGGTAGCGCAAGGAAACAGACGAAAGAAATGGCCCAACCCACCCCCATACACATGTATATACATACACGTCCACACACGCAAATATACATACCCATACATCTCAATGTACACATATATATACACACACAGACACATACATATATACACATGCACACAATTCACACTGCCTTTATTCATTCCCATCGCCACCTCGCCACACATGGAATAACATCCCCCTCCCCCCTCATGTGTGCGAGGTAGCGCTAGGAAAAGACAACAAAGGCCCCATTCGCTCACACTCAGTCTCTAGCTATCATGTAAACAATGCCCGAAACCACAGCTCCCTTTCCACATCCAGGCCCCACACAACTTTCCATGGCTTACCCCAGACGCTTCACATGCCTGATTCAATCCATTGACAGTACGTCTACCCCGGTATACCACATCGATCCAATTCACTCTATTCCTTGCCCGCCTTTCACCCTCCTGCATGTTCAGGCCCCGATCACTCAAAATCTTTTTCACTCCATCTTTCCACCTCCAATTTGGTCTCCCACTTCTCCTCGTTCCCTCCACCTCCGACACATATATCCTCTTGGTCAATCTTTCCTCACTCATTCTCTCCATGTGCCCAAACCATTTCAAAACACCCTCTTCTGCTCGATCAAACCACCTCACACCACATATTGCACTCAAACATCTCATTTCCAGCACATCCACCCTCCTGCGCACAACTCTATCCATAGCCCACGCCTCGCAACCATATATATATATATATATATATATATATATATATATATATATATATATATATATATATATATATATATATATATATATATATATATATATATATATATATATATATATGACCAGAACTGTTATCAAGGAGCATCCTGTTAAAGGTGTTGAATCAATATTGCGATGGACTATGTAGTACATTTTTGATGTGTTAATGTTGTCTCATGATAATCAAATATCAGTGTTCACTTGTATTGGATAAGCAGTGATGTTGGCCAGATACGTGTGTGATGAACAATGATAATGGCCACACAAGTGAGTGATTTACAACAATAGTGGCCACACAAGTGTGTGATGAACAACGAAGATGGCCACATAGGCGTGAAATAGGCAACGATGATGTCCCCATAAGTGTTGGATGGGTGATAATGTTGGCCACATAAGTGTTTGATGAGCTGCCATGTTGGTCAAAAAAATGTAGGAACAGAAACGATGACGGCCACATAAGTGTAGGATGAGCAACGTTGATGGCCACATGAATTTGTAATGAACGATGATGGTGACAGCCACATAAATGTATGATGAACATTAATGTTGGCCATACAAATGTGCGATTTGCAATGATGATGGCTGCATAAGATTGTGATGAGCATCGATGATGACCACATAAGTGTAGGATGAGTAACTACGTTGGCTGCGATAGTATGTGTTGAGAAACGGACCACATACGTATGTGATGAGCATCGATGATAACCATATAAGTGTGGGATAAGAGACGATGTTGACCACATAAGCGTTGGATGATAAGATATAATGGCACCAAAAGTGTGTGATGAGAAACAATAATGGCCATATAGATGTGTGATGGCAACGATGATGGTCACGTAATCGTAATTTAGAAATTCTTCACTTCAACTGTGTAGATGGATCACATCAGTGGCCAAACCCCCACAAGCTGCACCCTTACCCCAGAGCCAGGTTCTTAATGGAAATTCTGTGTTCAAACTTGTTGTTCCATCAACGTCACATACACTGTCAACACAAGAGTTAATGGCTTACTTTAGCTGCTTACTCAGGTCATTTTCTTCATGTCCCAACGAAGATATACATATCATTCATTTAGTTTGCAGTCTGATTATTGATGATAAAGCGCAAGGGCCCACTTTGCGAGTAGGTATACGTCGCCAAAGGAACGACGATACAGTGCCCTCGGTATGTATACAAGGGAATGACGGTACTGTGTTCTTAGTATAAATACACCTTTGTCAAACGAATAGCAGAGCCATTTCGTAAGTGCATGAACCTTTATAAGATGAAAGATAGCACAGTGTTCTTGATTTAAGCACCATTTCAAAACAAACCTATGCTCAGTTCCCTGGGTGTATGTGTCTCCTTCAGAGAGCTAGCGCACCGTATTCTCGGTTTATGTACCTCCTTAAGTGAACCCGTGAGCCGTGTTCTGGGTGGATGTACCTCATCGAAATACCATGGAAAATTGATCAGTCAGAGACGCTAGATGATGAAGTATTAGCAGAACACATCAATGATCACTTTTCTGAAATCTGCACTTGCATAGCCCCCCTCGATACCTACCAGTAAAAGCGAACAGTGTTACTCCAACCCTGGGATGTAGCCAAGCGTCTAGCTAAGCTCAGGAAAGGAATGTCAACACCCCCTAACGAGTTACCCATCCAACCAATAAGAGACTTCTCCACTGAAATGAATGGTCCTCTTACAAAAATGTACAACAGACTCATCAGAAATGGCTCTACTCCGACCATCTAGCGCTAAGGAACAACAGTAATAACATCTTAAAAACAAAAAAGTTTCTTCAATTGATAATCTCAGACCGGTAAGCCTGACTCTAACCTTTCCTAAGGTTTTAGAGAGCTTTGTCGTCTGAGAAATGATGTCTGACATCAAGCCCCATATCGGGCTTAGACGATATATTGGAACATAAAGAAGTCCTGGACGACCCACTATCTTATGCGATTCGCTCACAAAATGTTGTCTGATTTTGACAAACCAAGGGACTCTTTTTTTCGTTCATTATTATGTATCATCTTAGCAGAGGCTTCGACTTAGTTGATCACACCATCATAGTAAGTCGCCTCTTAAAGATAGGATTAAGGGCCTCTGTAGCTACGTGGTTTGCTGGATTTCTTCATAAACGCTTCCAAAGAATACGCCCCCCCCCCCCCCCACCTTCCTCTGGACGTATGAGAAGTATAAGCTATACCCCCTGGGGAACTCTTTGCAGTCTATTGCCTTTTTGGCAATGGTCAATGGAGCTGTGCAACAGAGGAAAAAGCCGCAGATGACCTCACAATCCATGTAACATTCTCATACGAGCAACTTCCTGAAGAGAGTATCTTGCAGGAAACAACTCAGGAACTATACATATGGGTGTCAGCAAGCAACATGTCACTAAACATGGGCAAGTGCCAAGTAATGCCTGTGATAACAAAGAACAAGGGTTTTACCAAGTGTAGCCATCCATAGGAGACACCAGCATTCCAGTTTTAAACAGCTGTAAACCGTTAGAAGTCACCATACACTCTGACCTGACATGAGCTGAACACGCAACACGAGCACGAGCATCCCGACTCCTCTACATGACACTTGCTGAAGTACAATGCCCCATTCACTCGACTGGTCAAAACATACATAACATACATATCACCTGCCCTAGAGTATTGCTGCCAAATGTTTCATGCCGGGCTCTCTGCTCACCAGCCTCATTCGACCCAGAGGGTTCACAAGAGAGCAGTGAAGATCTGCTGTGGGCATGAGAAAAGTTATCAAATAACCTTTGTAGGGTCCTCTTAACAGGCATTGTCACAAAGAAGGGAGGAGCTGACCTTGAAAGTTGCGAAAGGACTAATGTAGACAGAGAGACCTCTCACCTCCTGGATACAGTCAGGTGAGCACAAGAACAACACATAGTAGTGATCGTTCATATGTGGAGCACGTAAAAAGGTCGTGTACTCCATTTGTGACAGGACTTATTAACTTTAGTAGTCTGAAACGTTGTGATAATGATAAAGAAATTGTTGGACATCTCTTCTTATTTTGCAGAGTAAATCATTTTGATTTCTCTCTTTTCATTATAAACCATGTAGTTCTTTGTTATTGCAAACGATCCTTTTGATTATTTTTCTGTTGATTATTGCTAGCCTGTAAACATGCGTCCAATGGATCTTGCATCCTGAACCATGTAGTTTTATCGAAATAAACCGAATTATCTGTCTGTCTGTCTGTCTATCTGTCTGTGTCAAGAGAACCATTACCTTGTGCTTTTGGTGTATGTATCCCCTCAGGAGAACAAGTGCACCGTGTTCTTGATGTATGCATCTCTCCGATCCCATGTACCGTGTTCTTTCTTTTTTAATGTTGAAGGCTTCACTCATGGACAAAAGTCCATATCAAGATCGGACCTTAAATGAGAAATAGAGAGAATTATGAAACGGAAAGAGAAGACATGGGAGAGTATTTACGAGTTTTTGAGAAAGTGAAAATTCTGTCTTTTGAAATGTGCTAGGACATAGTTAATGGGAAAAACATGAGATGATAAATAGTTCCAGAGCTTCGACGTATAGAGAAAGAGGCAGGTATCACGACGGCCCACCTTTGAGTTGTAGATGGCCACACGATAATCATGTGACGCAGCAGCTTGCCGAGTATTGCGTGGTCTAGCTAGTGGTGGGGGCACACAAGCAGCCAGCTCTCGGGAGCAAAAACCAAAGTAATACCTATAGAAGAAGGAAAGTGAACCAACATTGCGGCGTAGTGCAAGGGGGACAAGTCTGGAAGTTAGCCTGGGATAGTTTATAAGGCGGACCACTGTCGACTCAACTCTTCCAAGTAAGGATGTGGAGCTAGAACCATCCCAAATGTGAGAGCAGTACTCCATACAAGGACGAATCAATCCTCGTATAAACGGAGCAACTGTTCAGAAGAGAAGTAACGACATCTAAACAGACAACCAAGTTTCTTAGAGGCAGATATAGCTCTTCCTGTAATGTGGGGTTTCCAAGAAAGAGTGAATTTTATAGTAATGCCAAGTATGTTCATTGAGTCATGAAGTGGAATTACAGAACCGTCAAAGGAAAGACGAGAGTTGTGAGGTTTCGATAGAGAGATGGACAGAAACTGTCTTGGAGGCATTAAACCTTACAAGATTTTGTGTACCCCACTGAGATATCCTGTCCAAGTCTGAGTTTTTTGAGGAAGCTGCGTCAATACGAGATGCAGATTGAGTGAGAGAAGAGGGCGCAGAACTGAAAGATGTGGATAAATGTAGTGTGCGTCGTCAGCCCACGAGTGCATTGGATTATTTGTGGTGGAGAGGAAATCGTTGGAAAAAGAAAAAGTGTAGGGGATAGAAGAAAACCTTGAGGGACACCACTGTTGATGGAGAAAAGGGGAGGGACTGGTCCCTCAACAACCACAGCGATAGATCGGCCAGAAAGGAAGCTAGACATGAAGGATCAAAGTGAGGTGGGAAGCTAAAAGAGGGAAGTTTAGAGATGAGACCCGGGTGCCACACCCTGTCAAAAGCCTTAGACATCGGCAACTGTATTTGATTTCCAAAATCTTTCAGAGACGATGACCAGACATTGGTAAGATAGGAAAGAATGTCACCAGTGGATCTCGCCTTACGGAAGCCATACTGGTGATCAGAGAGGACTGTGATTTTCGAGGTGTTTAAGGATATGGGAGTTGAGGAGGGATTTAAAGACTTTGGAAATATATGTCAAAGCAATAGGGCGATAGTTAGTTAGTGTATGTACCTCTTCAACAGAACCAGTGGACCGTGTTCTTGCTGAATGTACTTTCTCAAACAAACCAGTGGGTCATGTTCTTGATGCATGTGCCTCTTCAAGAGAACCAGTGCACCAGGCTTTCTTGTATGAACCTTCTTACGACAAGCAGTGCACCGTGTTCATGGTATATACAACTCTCAAGCGAACCCGTGCCCTGTGTTCTTGGTACATGCACCTGCTTCAAAGAATCGGTGCACCATGTACTTGGTGAACGTACCTTTTCAAACGAACCAGTGTACCTTGTTCTTGGTGTATGTACCCTAACAAGCGAACTAGTGTGCTGTGTTTTCTGTTTACGTACCTCCTTTAAGGACCTAGTTCACCGTGTTCTTGGTTTATGTATATCAACCATGTAGTGTATACATGATTTTTCATGTAAACTATCTAACAATATATACATATATACACATGTACATATTCATACTTGCTTGCCTTTGATCCTTTCCCGGCGGCACCCCGCCCCACAGGAAACAGCCGGTGGCAGGTTCGAATGAGAAACTGCTGAAGTTGGTGCCTGAGCTTGGGAGTGTGCTGATGGCCGAGTGTAAATGTGAATAAAAGCACGGTTATTAGGTTTATGGCACAGGGACAGGTTACTTTGGGCGTAAGTCTGAGTGGAGAAATTCAGAGGAAGTGAAGTGTTTCAGATGAATGGATATGGCAGTGAATAGAACAATGGAAGGGGAGGTGTATCATAGGATGGGCGACGAGGCGAAGGTTTTGGGAGCATGCACTGATGAATGTGTGGAAAGTAAGGTCGTTATCTGAAAGGGCAAAAATGGATATGCTTGAAGATATAGTAGTCCAGTAATGTTGTATGGGTGCGAAGAATAGGTTATAGATGAGGATGTACGAAGGAGTGAGGATATATTGGAAATGAAATAATTAAGGACAATGGTGTGAGATGGTTTGACTAAGTAAGTAATGAAAGGGTAAGAAGGAGGTGTGGTATTAAGAAAAGCGTGGTTGACGGAGTTGAAAAAGGTGTTCAGAAATGGACATATGGAAAGAATGAGTAAAGAGAGGTTGACAAAGAGGATATATTTGTCAGAAGTAAAGGAAAGTAGGAGAACGGGGAGACCAAATTAGAGATGTAAGGTAGGACTGAAAAAGATTTTGAGTGCTTAGGGCCTGAGCATGCTGGAGGGTGAAAGGCGTGCTCGGGATAGAATGAAGAAGAATGGTGTGCTGTACAGAGGTCGACGTGCTGTTAGTAGACTGAACCAGGGCATATGAAAACGGCTGGGGGAAACGACAGAATGGTATGTGGGGCCCTGTGTGGTTTTAGTGTATTACTCAAACAGCTAGAGAATAAATATGAGCGAAAGTGGCCTTTCTTAGTCTGATTCTAATAATACATCGCTAAAGCAGGAAACGGCGAAGAAGCAAGAAAAAATGCATAATTAATTGTCATTCAAATGTTGTTTGGTTACACCCTTTATTTACGTCACTTCGGGCAAAGTGTGTGGACAGATCAGACATTACAGGTTGTCAGTACCCATCAATATAGACGGCAATGTAGTATATGAAACAAGTTAGAGTGACATGTTTCAAGACAGAGACATAGACATTACAAGTTGGGTTAATACCGATAATATATGGACAGTAGAGTTGTATTTGCAAATAACAGAAGTAAGCTAGTTCGTAGCTTATATCCAAAAATTCTTTAATGAATAGTTATCACTTCTTGGCACATATGAAGAGGATGATACTAACAATAAACATAACAACTAATGCACTATTTCAAAAAATACATTTAGATTTAGGAAGTGCTTACCAAATGGCGTCCGAGCTACGTCTCTTCGTTGTATATCAACTGACTGTTATATTTCTCTCTTGTGTCTCCCCTGATGATGTGATTATTACACGAAAGTGTACTTAGGAGCTTATCGTGTTTTATTTTCCCTGTGGACGCTTTGGAATATATATATATATATATATATATATATATATATATATATATATATATATATATATATATATATATATATATATATATATATATATATATATATGTATATATATATATATATATATATATATATATATATATATATATATATATATATATATATGTATATATATATATATTTATATGTATTCTTCCGTCTGTTTCCTTGCGCTACCTCGCTAACGCGGGAGACAGCGACAAAGCAAAATAGATAATGAATATATATATATATATATATATATATATATATATATATATATATATATATATATGATAAAGCTATATGTCATCAAAGAAAACACAAAGGCCACATTTTCCTTTAGTACCAAAACCAGAAAACATCACATTCCTGTTACATCATGGGCACGTACATTACGAAATTAAATATATCAATGATACAGGAAAGATATACATATTGGGCACATATATTACGAAATGAAATACATTAATCATAAGGAAAGATATACATAATTTTCTGATTATCGATTATATCATGATTTAAAACTGACACTCCAAAAAGAATGAGCCTTTGACATGTTTGGGAGCAACGTGTGAACAAGCAGGATATACGTATAGATGGTATAGCTATTGCTTCTCAAAACAGCTATCGGTGAAGGTAACTTCCATCACGATGCCTATTGTTCATTTTTGTCGAGGCAGATCGTACGCACCAGCATCTCCGACACTACATATGGCTCAGCATTGGAAGCAGGTCTCCGGTCCTCCAAGTATCCTTTCCGTTCTTCAGCCACCATTCTAGGAATCCTGATTGAGACTGCTCGGTTTGCCACTCCTGAGGAGAAACTGTACATGTAGGAGGTCTCGTGAGACCCGGTGAGGCGTCGTACATTGTCCATACCTTCGTTAGGGGAGTAAGTTTTGATGTGCTTCATGTGTACTTTGGAGAGCTTATCAATGGCTGTTTCAATTTCATCGATGCCACCGGGGGCTCGCATGGCTTCAGTAGAAAAGTTGAAATGCAAACCTGCACCATTCCAATCGCCGGTAATGGGCTTGGGATCAAGTGAGACAACGACATTGAAGTCTTCAGCGACACGGTGAAGAAGGAAACGGGATATCCAGAGGTCGTCGCTCAGGCTGATGCCTTCATTCGGCCCTATTTGGTACTCCCACTGGGCCGGCATTGTCTCGGCATTTGATCCAAAGATGTTAATGCCAGAGTAGAGGCACGCCTTGTAATGGGCCTCCACTACATCACGACCATAGACCTTGTTGGCGCCCACGGCACAGTGGTAGGATCCCTGAGGACCAGGGTAGCCGTTCTTAGGCCATCCCAAAGGATGGTTATCGACATCCATAAAAGTGTATTCTTGTTCTGCTCCGAACCACGGGTGCTGCTCTGCTGCTTTCTTCATTGCCTCCAGACATGTCCACCTGTGGTTTGTTTCGGTTGGGACTTTCATATGGTTGTAGGTCTCACAGAGGACCAGCTTGTTATTGCCTTGCGTGAAGGGGTCCCGGTATATTGCTACCGGATACAGATACACGTCGCTGTTGCTTCCCTGAGCCTGGCCTGTTGACGACCCATCATAGTTCCAGATTGGAAGATCTGGAAAGAAGCATCCGTTGTTGATTCTTACATGTCAATGAAATATGTTAAAATGAAATATAACTGCATCATTTCGATGTATTAAAAACACAATAAAAATGATATAGACTTTGCAGGCAATTCATTTTTGCGACCATTTTAGGATGTCAAGTATCAATCATGGTACAAGAGATTAAAAGACTAGTATTTCTGGACTCTAGATGAATATAAAGAAATTGTGAAGGCTTCATTTACAGGACAAGAGTTTGCGAAATGCCAGTCATATGTTCAGTAGTTTAAATATTGGCTTTAATGGATGATCTCGAGACGAGAAATCAAAAACAAAGTTCCCGTTTGTGTCTTCCAGACATCTTTCCAAATGTCTGGAGGATCTGTGGGATTCTACTGAGTCCAGAAGCCAAGAAGGCAGATGTCATGCATTGCTGATCACAAAGCAGACAAGCGTAGATCATCATTTTTCTTTCTGTTCTTGTGGTCGTCTCCTCACACACAGACACAGACACACAGACGCACAGACACACAGACACAAAGACACACAGACAGACAGACAGACAGATAGACAGGCAGACAGATAGACGCACACACACACACACACACACACACACATACTAACCATGAGTTTAGTACGTGCCTGATCCCAAAATGGGTTCGAAAACTGGGCGCGACAGTCGGCCCTTACCTAACCCACTTCATCATCTTACTTGTGGGGATGGTATATTTATGGGTACTTGGCCTAGGTTGGTGTGTGTGTGTGTGTGTGTGTGTGTGTGTGTGTGTGTGTGTGTGTGTGTGTGTGTGTATCCACACACAGAAGTAAAGACATGATACATACACACATACATTCACCATCATTGTCTCCCTATACCATCGCAGACTCTTCTCACTTAGCTTCTCATCATGAAATGTGTAAATCATACTTGAGGTACATCGCCACGCAGGGAGAGGTACATCATCAACACTTAGCAGGAGATACAACATCGCCACACAGGAAGAGGTGCAACATCAACACTTAGCAGGAGATACAACATCGCCACACAGGAAGAGATACAACATCGCCACCTAGCAGGAGATACAACATCGCCACACACATCTACAGGATAAGACTTGGTTAATAGTTTCACAGTGGAAGACATTGTTGCATGTTGCTATGTTCATCAAACAGCACCAAAACACACCTCCTTGTGCCGACCTTGGCCAGAGGAGGAGCTCTGTGACTGTCCTCTCCATCACAGAATGATAGGTAAGTTATGTACAGATATATATAATAACAAACTGTCTGGCACTGTTGCCTGCTGATAGTGATATACACCCTGCATTACTACATGCCTTAATACAATAGCTTATTCTTGCAAAGTAAAGAGCAATTTTTTTCTCTAAACATATTTTTGATTATCACTATTCTTTTTATATGAGTAAAAGAACATGTTACTTCTCATAAGTTGTGCTGCAGTCCACATATATTCAAATCATTTGTTATGATATAAGATTCTCTTTTTCTGGGTATTCACTCCTGAATCTAGGTATGATCCATCAATCTTCTGCTGTTGATCCAGCCATGTTTCTTATAGCCGAACGCTCGACCGTGTAGTACATAGGGATCCAGGGAGGAGGGGTTGCAGCTGCCAACCGGGCTGTGTGTGTGAGGCCACGCCCGTCCGTCCGCCAATGATACAGAAGAAAACCCTGCGGGGCCTTGTGGGAACTACTTACTGCAGCTCATCTTGAGGTCATCCTAGTCTACCTACTATACATGAAGGACAATAGCTTGTCGCTTTCTCAGTCACCAACATCACACGGCTGGCAGCCCGCCTCAACTCTCATACACAAGCCAAAGTCTCACCTTTCGGGTTGGTAGGAACGAAGTTAATGGTCCTTGTCTTTGAGCGTAAGTTCTCGCCAGTGCCGTCAACCCAGATGTATGTTGCTTGGAACTTATTGTCTGGGACTGCCAGCTTCATGTACCGTTCCAACACTGTCTTGTTGGTCAGAGGCCTACTGGCTAACATTTTGAATGACCTGACGAAGAAATTGGTAACAATAAAAACATAACAATTATAAATCATATGCAAATATGTTCGAATTGAAAAAAATATGTGCAAAGTGTTCGTATGGCAGAATTCTCTCAATAATTTGTGAACATGCTGCTGCAGCTAAAATTGGTTGCATCTACAATATATGTAATTTCTCGTCTTTAAGCCATCATTAAAATGTACTCCTGTAATACTTGCTACACGCTCTTCTGTTCACGTGACAAATCTTATGGATCCTCTGTATTGACCAGAGATGTTAAAGTTCACAGCTCCCGTGTAGGGTGGTAATTAAGATAGATTGGCCTCCAAGGCCACAGCTTACGTAAAGCACTTAAGACGATACTGTGGGTCGTGTGGGTAATTCCTTGTTGTTTGGCTCGCTCCTGCATGGTTTGGAAAAGCTGAATGCTTATTGGTCTTCGCCCGGTAAAGATAAACTTATGCTATTGGTTCTACAGTTGCCGGCATCATAATATTCGACTAAATGTAGCTATTGGCCTTAATAATACCAATTTTAGAACTATGATCTAGAAGTAATCAGTCAGAACAAATTATATAATTAAGATAATTAGGAAATCTCTGAGGGAGTTACGTTGGCGGTTGTACGAATGTTTCATCATTCTATTGTTAGTTACGATCTCTTTATCTCAATAGTTTATCAAACATCCAACTCAGTGACGCTGGATGTATCTGGCAGGTGCTTCAGTTATTTACGAGTAACGTGAGTCATCTGTTTAAAGCTTAGAAAACTTTTCAAACAAACATCTTGTATAGAATATTTTGTCAGTCTGTAATAAAGCATAGAACCTCCGTGGTGGAATACGGGAAGGAGGCTTGTTGCCATTCGCTGTCTTCAACTCAATACATGTACGTTGCACGGCAGACGTAGAGGTGACAACACTCCGAGAAATTTCGTGCTCAGTGGTGATGTGACCGCAAAGGCATCCCTTTTCCCCGAAGCTTTGTCATAGACATAAGTAAGGTATGGTATCTGCCAATCTAATCCAGTTACGTGGAGAATCAGAAGAGATGCCCTCTTGCTGAAATTTGATCTATTGGTTATGCAACAAGATTAAGTTGAACATGGTGGAGCTGGGCACAACAAGGCCATCTGCTGTGCTGCACCAGAGATACTGATTCAGTCGCATTCACATGCTATAAATTATTTTCTTCTGAACAGCTGCTCTGACTGATCGTCATAGTATGAACTACTGGTCTCGCATCTAATTAAGTTCTGTTTCTACTCACCTGTCACAATGAAGTCCATGGCATTTCGACTTAAAATCTCACACAGTCTGACCTTGAACTTGATTGTCCTAGGCTACGGTGTTGTCTTACTACTTCTTTTACAGATATTACTTTAGTTTTTGCTCACAAGAGCTGACTGCTTGTGTGCCCACCATTAACTAGAACAAGTAATGCCCGACAAGTACTGCGTAACATGATTACTTTCTGGTTGGCACATAATATCAATAGAGCATTCAAGAACAGCAACATAATGAGGAACATGCTCATAAGAACTTGCCTGAAAAATCAAATTGTTGTGTTTACCAGATACCATACAAAGAGTGCAATAAAGTGCGAGCAACATAGTGGAAAAGAAATAAGTTTAAGACCAGAACAGCATCAGTATAATGTTCGTGTTGGACAAGAGCTAACAATTCTGTTTCTGCATATGCAAGACCAGCCGTTGTATTGAAAGGAACAAGTGATTCAGTTGTAGACAAAAATATCATACAATTTTTCAATGTTAAGCATGACTTTGATAATGATCTCAAAATCAGTTTAAACATATATAGATAAAATTATTTCATAATCGAAAGAACTCTCAACATGTACAAGTTTATGAGCTAATCCATGAACTGACGTCACCTTGCCTTTGCTGACCCGAACCTTGCCTTAGATGATCACATTCTTAAAATTCTTGATATATATATATATGTATATATATATATATATATATATATATATATATATATATATATATATATATATATATATATATATATTCATACTTGCTTGCCTTCATCCATTCCTGCCGCTATTCCGCTCAACAGGAAACAGCATCGCTTCCCCCTGCTTCAGCGAGGTAGTGCCAGGAAAACAGACAAAAAGGCGATCAAGAATACTTCCCACGTATTCCCTGCGTGCCGTAGAAGGCGATTGAAAGGGAAGGCAGCGGGGAGCTGGAAATTGTTTTGAAAAAGGCATCCAGTGGCCATTGCCGTCTAAGCTAAGAAAATATACCAGTACTATCTATCGACCAGCCCTGATTTGAAGGTGGACGCTTGGGTCGGGTGTAGGCTGAATGACGCACTCAGGATTCGAATCAAAGCTAGGTTCAAGGCCAGTCGCAGTAGCTAAGCGAAGATGAGGGCATTATGGAGATGAGGTGCAATGAAGAAGAGCACAATGAACACTAAAGTTATTCAGACTAGTCTCAAGGCAGTTCAAAAAGCTCGTACCTTTGAAAAGCTAAAAAAGTTGGTGATAGTTGATGTTGAGATGTGGTTGGAATATTTCTTTCTTTTTATAATGTTTAGAATTCTGCTGAGCTGAGTAAGACCTTCCAACATTTCAGTCACAGAATGTACACTCTGATGGTGACTGGGAACTCTTTTAAATCCGTATTCCTGGAAGATTTCTCTTTTCTATTTTCTCGCAGATTCAGGGAAAAATAACAGAGAATCACACCTAAGAATACAATTTTGGTAAGAAGCAACGTAAGCAAAGGCCTAATGTGCTCTTCAATGTTTTCAGAGTTGCTAGAGAGAGAGAGAGAGAGAGAGAGAGAGAGAGAGAGAGAGAGAGAGAGAGAGAGAGAGAGAGAGAGAGAGAAAGAAAGAAAGAGAGAGAGAGAGTCTGTTTTTAATAGTTTGTATATATTGTATGAGATCGGCATCCTTGGTGAGCATTAACTTATGACGCCACACCAGTCTACTTTGTCTCGGTGAGCTAAATTATGTCCACTTTGCATCTTTTTTCAATGGCCGTTTTTCAGTAACTTAGAGCTAATTATAAAATTTGAGGACACCATCGGACTAAGCAAGTTTGTTACTTCGTAGGAAGAATGTTAAGAGCCAAATTTTCAAAGGTCGCATTCCGATTTAAGAAGCTGATTGCTATGGTAGTCTCTGCAGGAAGGGTCTTGATCCATTCTTTTTAACGCAATATATACAACGCGATCTTTTGAGAGAAAAAATATTCTATATCATTTTGAAGAAGCTTCCAAAATTGAGTCATATTTCTTATGAGGCTGAGAGGGGTTGAGGCGCATACATTGAGCGTGGAGTAGCAATGTTTAGTATTTTCTGTCATGCACAAAATACTATGGAATGATCAGTTCTCACTAACTGAAGTGAATGTTAACACTTCTTGCATTGATGTATCTTACGCTTCATGAAGGTGCATGTCTAGAAAACTACATTGTAAAAGTTACATATTACTCCACTTCAGATATGATGGCTTTCATTGACCTCCAAAAGGCAAGACAAACGCTGTCCTCAAGAGTAACCCAAGATGTAAAAATATTTAACCTGGATTAGAGGCTCACACACAGGATGAATTGAGTCACCTCCGAGCAACATTTACCTGAGCTTGATGTTACTTAACTCGGTGGTGCTATTCATTTAAGCCCTTCTCAATATAGCAATAGACAGTAATGCTAAGCTTTCACCGCATAACAGCAACATGCTATCCGCTGAGATGTTCACTTCACTTAGGTCGTCAGTAGATACATTTTATCGTGACGCACATGATGCTCATGACGCATAATAAGACAAACATGTATAAGTATAAAAACGCTAGCTACCCGAACTAAATACTTGCAATTGGGAGAATCTAATCTTCGTCATTGCCAACAGAGTACAAAACCTGTTGACAAATATCAACACCTTGAATTCTAGATCGATAAAGGAACTCGATTTAGTGGATGTTAAGCAAGCCACTTTACGTAGTAACAAGGAGCACTACCTCAAGGTTTGAGACCAGCCACACATTTCATCCGTTCCTCTGACTTCGTAACACGAAGATCTTCAGGATAATAAAAAAACCAGTGTTAAC
Source organism: Panulirus ornatus (assembly GCF_036320965.1). Classification (NCBI taxonomy): domain Eukaryota; kingdom Metazoa; phylum Arthropoda; class Malacostraca; order Decapoda; family Palinuridae; genus Panulirus; species Panulirus ornatus. Next base: position 234,312 of record NC_092287.1, read on the forward strand.
TGGCACAGTGGGCAAGATTTAATATTTCGCAGCTAAGGATGGCAATACAGTGAACGTTTAGGACGATGATTTATAATAAAGTGATAATCAAGTCCTAATATGTAGTGAGCCCATGCATCAGCTGACACCAAGATAGGGTGAGGAAGTACTTTTTTGCTCTATCACTTTATTGGTCTTTGCTTGAAATGATGTGAAATCGGATGGATTCCTCTACATATCTTTTAGAGAAACTTATTTGTTTAGTCAAATATCACCACCGAGATTTGTTAGATCCAATATTTACTGCAGTTATAACTGTTAAGCGAAATGATCATTTGCATCGGGGAGCTTGATAACTGTTTAAAGGTACACAGACTAGATTCGAAGCTGCCAGTGGCAATGTGCGAAGCTATCTATGACTGCCAGATGTGTGAAGCTGTGAGTGCCAGATGTGTGGAGCTATGAGTGCCAGATGTGCGGAGTTGTGAGTGTCAGATGTGTGGAACTGTGAGTGTCAGATGTGTGGAGCTGTGAGTGCTAGATGTGTGGAGATGTGTCAGATGTGTGGAGCTGTGAGTGACAGATGTGTGGAGATGTGAGTGTCAGATGTGTGGAGCTGTGAGTGTCAGAAGTGTGGAGCCGTGAGTGTCAGATGTGTGGAGCTGTGAGTGTCAGATGTGTGGAGCTGTGAGTGTCAGTTGTGTAGAACTGTGAGAGTCAGATGTGTGGAGCTGTGAGTGTCAGATGTGTGGAGCTGTGAGTGTCAGATGTGTGGAGCTGTGAGTGCTAGGTATGTGATTTTTTCTTCAGTAAGCTGATACGGCACGGGCAGCTGAGGCCCTAATCAAGGCCATCAATTAACGCTATATATATATATATATATATATATATATATATATATATATATATATATATATATATATTATTCATTATTCATTTTATTATACTTTGTCGCTGTCTCCCGCGTTAGCGAGGTAGCGCAAGGAAACAGACGAAAGAATGGCCCAACCCACCCACATACACACACACACACACAAACATATATATATATATATATATATATATATATATATATATATATATATATATATATATATATATATATATATATATATATATATATATATATATATATATATTCATTTACCCCAGACGCTTCACAGGTCCTGGTTCAATTCATTGACAGCACGTCGACCCCAGTATAACACATCGTTCCAGTTCACTCTATTCCCAGCACGCCTTTCACCCTCCGGTATGTTCAGGCCCCGATCGATCAAAATCTTTTTTACTTCATCCTTCCACCTCCAATTTGGTCTCCCACTTCTCCTCATTCCCTCCACCTCTGACACATATATCATCTTTGTCAATCTTTCCTCTCTCATTCTCTCCATGTGACCAAACTATTTCTATACACCCTCTTCTGCTCTCTCAACCACAGACTTTTTATTACCACACATCTCTCTTACCCTTTCATTACTTACTCGATCAAACCCTTACACCAAACATTGTCCTCAAACATCTCATTTCGAACACATCCACCCTCCTCCGAACAACCTTATCTATAGCCCATGCCTCGCAACCATAAAACATTGTTGGAACCTCTATTCCTTCAAACATGCCCATTTTCGCTCTCCGAGATAACGTTCTTGCCTTCCACGCGTTTTTCAACGCGTGGAAGTATATATATATATATATATATATATATATATATATATATATATATATATATATATATATATATATATTCTTTGCGTCTGATCATGCCTAACCTCATCAGGAGAGCAGCACCTCAGCAGACGTGGTAAACACACTTGACAGAGCACAAGCTGGGTGGATGGTAAAGTGCTGGCAGCCAGCAGCCCGGGTGATCATCCAAACTCATAAGTTTCTTAAGGTTGTCTTGGGCCTACTGCTGCAACAGCGGGTGTTGCACATGGTTACTTAGATCATCCCAAAAACTTAGCAAAGTTGCACAGAGAAAAGTTTAAATTACGTAGTAGCATTGTTGGAAGCTAAATTTAGCACGGTCACAATGTTCCATAGATTTGGTCTTGAAATTTTTTCACATTTTATTGGTAAGAATAGGAAACTTTATATTTGTGACGCTGGTGAATGTCTAGAAGGGTATAAACACTTCCTGCTGAAGGCAGATAAATGACAATTCATCTATATGCTGGTTTATTTGTTACGAATTTAATTCAATTACGAATATATTCTTGCATAGCGTATTTCACAGCGAACATCACTAACTGACTGATCCACAGAACATGTAGGATAAGTAGGAATGACAAGCACGTGATTCTCAGTAAAGAGATGCTCATGAGATATTAAGGCGAAAAGTGTTCTATCTGACGCAGGATTGCTTGAATGATGGACGGTCATTCTTGCCACCAAATCTGTAATGGCAGCATAGAAGTCCTGGTTAGAGTAAGAGCTGTAATTAATTTGCATAATTCAAAACGATCATCAACATCATCGTTAAATCTCGTATGCATACCTTCCTTCACTGTGTCTACTGTGGGAATTAGTTGTGGCATTTAAGTTCCTTCGTCATTTTATCAGTATTAAACATATGATGTTTACAGCGCATTAGTAACTGTTCATGTGGTGTTGATTATCAAATGTAGATCGTATGCATAAGTGACGTTGGCAGCACCTGTCTTACAAGCCAACCTGACTCACTCTTCACTGCTGATCCAACATTCTCTAATGATTGAAGTACTGGTACTATTTCCTTTATCTTTTCAGCATTTCTTTTTGTTTTCTAATTCAAGTTCAGGATTATCACTTCAGCCTTGTATGTGTCACGTAGTGGTCAACATACTGCGGGTAAAGGATGAATCCATGTGACTCGGGTCCATATTGATACTGTGCTCTCTGCTTTTGATAGACCAGTGTGAGCTGCATCACCTTACCTCACGCCTTCCGTCAGTCATCTCTGTCTTGTATGGGAGACACAATGACAGAAGAATAAACATATAATAGACTGCCAATTGATGTTGCAGCCATAAATGCCAAAGCAACACCGATTCATGAAGAGAACTAGATGAACATTTTCCATTATGTAGGTTACCTTAAAATACAAAGGGTTAAAAACTAATTTCAAGCCAATAGATGGTCTGTTGCCTGTTTGCTCTATGCCTATAGTTAACTCGAGATTGACTCGTTCCTAGTTAAACCATCCGGTCCGAAATGAAGCACCTGAAGCACTGGACGAGTTATACCTAAGAACAGATAGTACCAACCTTTGGAGGGCTCACCGGCCTATCGATGAAGAACATATCCCAGACATGGAAACTCCTAAATTAACTCGAACTGCAGACATGGAGACTCCTAGATTTACTTGAACTGAGTTACAATTTGTCGACTGAATAAGCTATTTAGTACATTTCATCATAAAACCCTGACTTAATTTGAACGTTTTCAAGTGCTTGGCCGCTAAATATAAAGTGCTGCTTGTCAAACTCTCACAGTACAACCATATATTTATTATAACCATTTTATGTACATTAAACATTATATAAAAATCCAAAATGTTGAAAATATGTCGATTATCATACATGTATTCACTTGACTTTAATTGTGATAATCTATAAATATAATGAACATTACTATCAGTGCCAGGAACTATAATACTTGCCTCTTTACAGAAACATGAAGAGGGACATCTTATAGTTACCGCAGACAATAATAAATGCAAAAAACAAAGGCCTATATTTGCGTACACTTGTAAGTGCGTTACTTATTGTAGTGTTTACATTCCTTAAATGTTTACATCCTAATAAAACTTAAGACAACATAACAATTAGGAAATCTATGACATGGAAGACCTTTGATTTTAATCATGTGCAGCTTCCGTAACTTGAAAATGAGACGAAAAGTCATCAAACTAAAAATTAAGGTTTAGTATCTTGGTATAAATAATTTTAGAATAAAACTGCAAATTGCTGATAATTTAAAAATTGCATTTCGTCATAAAATCTAAAGATAAGCATTTAGTTATAGAAAGACTCTTAATAAATTTTCCTTCAGCTGGTTAAATTATCAGCATATGCTAAATCCTGCCACTCTACAGAAGGTATAGGCTATATATTTTAATAGATACTTTATTTATATCTGTTATCACTGTTAACAGGTTTCGTCCACTTGCTTAATTAGCATTGATAACGCTTGTTTGGCTAACGTGGTTCACACTTCAGCCAGGTCTCGCCCACTTGTTTGGCTGGCGTTGTTCACACTTAAAACAAGTCTCGCCTACTAGGCAATGATCACGCGTTAGTGAATAATTGCTATAAATTTTCAGAAAGTCCTGTGTTGATGGGGCTGAAGGGACTGCACATGATATAATAGGTGACCTGTTAATACATACAGCTGTTCATTGCTCGTTCAGGCAGATGGTACGCACAAGCCTCTCAGACACCACATAAGGGTCAGCGTTGGAGGAAGGGCGACGGTCCTCAAGGTAGCCGGTTTTCTCCTCAGCCACTCCTCTGGGGATGCGGATGGAGGCACCACGGTTGGCCACACCTGCAGAAAAGTCATGGATGGAGGAGGTCTCGTTATGACCAGTCAATCGCCTTTCGTTATCCTTGCCTCCGTGTGGGTCGTATGCCTTGATGTGTTTCTCATGAACCTTCGACAGTTTCTCGATGGCACTCTCAATTTCCAGAATACCATTGGGGACACGCATGGCTTCAGTAGAGAAGTTAGTGTGCATTCCAGCGCCGTTCCAGTCACCTAGGATTGGCTTAGGGTCCAGTGTTACTATAACATCAAAGTCCTCAGCGACCCTGTGAAGAAGGTAACGAGCCATCCAGAGGTCGTCGCCCATGGTGATGCCTTCACAAGGCCCAACCTGAAACTCCCATTGGGCGGGCATGACCTCCGCGTTCTCCCCAGAGATGTTGATGCCAGTGTACAGACACGCCCTGTAGTGAGCCTCGACCACATCACGCCCATACACCTTATTAGCACCCACACCACAGTAATAGGGACCCTGGGGGCCCGGATAGCCATTCTTGGGCCAACCCAAAGGATGTTTGTCAATGTCCAAAAGAGTATATTCTTGTTCCATGCCAAACCATGGGTGCTGGTCTGCTGCCCTTGTCATCACTTCCATACACTTCCAGCGTTGGTTAGTATCAGTAGGTTTCTTGTTGTATTTGTACGTTTCACAGAGGACCAGCTTGTTGTTACCCAGCCTGAATGGATCTCGATAAACAGCGACTGGATACAGGTACACGTCGCTGTTGCTACCCTCGGCCTGGCCCGTTGATGACCCATCGAAATTCCATATTGGCAGCTCTGAAATTTATTTGTCCTTCTGATATCTAAATACTTTATGAAAAAAAAATCAGTATTTAAGGTGTACTATAATCAATAATTCATCTGATAAACAAACTAGAGTTCTATTCTTATAATGATAATGAAGCACATTTATCTTATGTTGAATAAATGCTAAAGGAACCTTTCAGAATAAAAGAACTGAAAACACTTACCAGAGGGAGATTTGGGAGTAAAATTGAGTGTTCTGGTCTTAGAGCGGAGGTTCTCGCCGGTGCCATCGACCCAGATGTACATAGCTTGACATTTCTGGTCCGGGATATCTAACCGTAAATATCGGTCTAATACCGTCTTGTTTGCACCCTGATTCATCGTGGTAATCTTGGTACCTGTATTAAAGTTCGTATTGGTCACAGTTTGACATTTAATAATATGCGTTTGCGTGAACATATTTACAAAAACTTGACGTGAACTTATTCAAACAATTTGGGTGAACATGGCACTTCAGAAAAAGCAAAGATAGCTTGGTATTTACAGTTCTTATACTGTGTAAGAATATTTACTCTCATGGTAGTTAAGACATCACGGACAACTGAATACTTTATTTTTGGATATATTTATGATCACACTAATCCGTGATGAAAATTATGAAGGCGAAATCGCACTTCAGTAGTTCATACAATTTCATTTAACAAGTAAGTTTTCTATACACGAGGCACGACATGTTTCTTCGAGACAATCCACCCATCAGGTGCCAGTACTTAACAAAGTTATTTAAATCCCAACATCACACTTGGTTCCCACCGTACAACACCAATCTTTCTAGGCCAAGCACAGTGCTTGCATATATATATATATATATATATATATATATATATATATATATATATATATATATATATATATATAATGTGCGTGTGTGTGTGTGTGACTGGGGGTCAGTGAAGGTTTGGTAAGTCTGTGATGGGGTCGACATATTCCAAAGTTTGGGAAGGCCTGGTTTGGGGTAATATCAGTATGAGGCGCCAGATGTAAATTTCCTCTATTAGCAAATTTCGTCCAATTCTTATTATATTTTTGAAGACTATCATGAAAAGTTATATGTCAGGTATTGTGATGAACATCTTCAGGTACTTCTGACTGAAAATGTTAACCAGTTTTCGAAAGTCGACCGATATTCATAAACTTAGAGAATATTAGATTATGAAGTAATTTCTAGTACACATTTCTTGAACATTTCCAGGAACAACAAATGACCATGGATACTACATTACCATGGATAATACATGACCATGGATAGTACATTACCATGGATAATACATGACCATGGATACTACATTACCACTGATAATACATGACCATGAATACTAAATTATCATGGATAATACATGACCATGGATACTACATTGCCATGGATAATATTTGACCATGGATAGTACATTACCACTGATAATACATGACCATGGATAGTACATTACCATGGATAATACATGACCATGGATAGTGCATTACCATGGATAATACATGACCATGGATAGTACATTACCATGGATAATACATGACCATGGATAGTACATTACCATGGATAATACATGACCATGGATACTACATTGCCATGGATAATATTTGACCATAGATAGTACATTACCACTGATAATACATGACCATGGATAGTACATTACCATGGATAATACATGACCATGGATAGTACATTACCATGGATAATACATGACCATGGATAGTACATTACCATGGATAATACATGACCATGGATAGTACATTACCATGGATAATACATGACCATGGATAGTACATTACCATGGATAATACATGACCATGGATAATACATGACCATGGATAGTACATTACCATGGATAATACATGACCATGGATACTACATTATCATGGATAATACATGACCATGAATAGTGCATTACCATGGATAATACATGACCATGGATGGTACATTACCATGTATAATACATGATCATGGAAAGTACACTACAATGGATAATACATTACCATGGATAATACATAAACATGGACAGTACATAAATGACCATGGGCAGCACATGACCATGGGCAATACATTCACCAGAAAGAAGTTTATTTCATATTTTCAAACATGATTTAAATTAATTGTTACAACGTCATAATAGAAATCAGTAACATAGGCTACCTTAAATCGAACAGACTATGTTAAATTGACGCGGGTGCGCTCGCAGAGAGAGAGAGAGAGAGAGAGAGAGAGAGAGAGAGAGAGAGAGAGAGAGAGAGAGAGAGAGAGAGAGAGAGAGAGAGCGCATGGTTATATGTAACGAACCTTTGACATATGTATATCAGAGTGAGCTCTGTTCCAAACCAAAGGGAAAGTTGGGTTCGCATCTTGATTGCCAGATATCATTTGACACAATAACACATGGGAGGGAGGCTGATTAAGAAGCAGAGATACCAGGCAGAAATCAAGGGAGGAAACTCGAACGGATGGAAAATAATATCTATGGAAAAGAACAGAGGACGGATGTCAGAGGAGCCTTTACTAAATGTGTGGACACCAACAGAATGCCCCAGGTTTCTGCTTGGAGTCATTACTCTTCGTGATCTGTGCCTGACGGTATAGAATCCTTCCTGAATATGTTTGTAGATGATGCAAAGGTCTTGAGGGAAGTGAAAGGCGAGTAGGATTTAATATAGCAAGGAGAGAACCTTAACAGACTTCGAAGTTGGTTTGTTGAATGGTTGAGGAAATTCATCCCGAACAAATGTAAGGTTACGGGGATGAGGCAGAGTGAGAGACCTCAATATGATTATCATATAGCAGGATATAAGCTTCAGGATCCTGTGAGTGAGGACTTAAGAGTCGAGACCATCCCTAATTTGTCACCAGAGTCCCAAGTCCCTCATTTGGAGAATTGTAAATGAAACCAAATATCAAAAAAAAAAAAAAAATAGCTTTCAGGTATATGGATAAAAAATATATATTGTAAGCTGTTCATATCCTGCATAAGGCTAAAACTATAGCATGCTGAACAAGCATCTCAGATTTGGTCACCGCACCTAAACAATTACTAAATTTTCAAAGGACAACGACAATGGTGCCAGAAGGAAGAAAGCTAAGTTATAGGGAAAGGCTAGAAGATTTCAATTTGCCCGCCATGAAGGACAGAAGAATGAGGAGTGAAGATCACAACCTTTAAGTTTTAAAACAGATCGACGACGTGGATGAACAGATCTTTCAGAGCCGTATGGTTAGGGAAACCTGAGGACATAACCTGAAATAAAGTAAAAAAAAAAAATTATTATAAAGGATGTAAAGAATTGCTATTTTAGTATACGAGTTGTGGATGAATGGTCCTGAATGACGCAAGATATGATTTATACAGACAACATACATAAATTTGTTGGATAGTATAGAATATTGAAAAAATTACGCCCCACAGATTTACGTTACAATACAAATAAGCAATTACATGATAAACATACACGAAAGATGCACATCATAAATCCGTATCTGCCTGAGCGACAGTGGGGTTCGCCATGAATGCTGGGGTCTACGTAGTGTATCCTGTGTCAACCCACTAATGCTAACGGACACCAGCCTCAAGGGTACGGCCGCCAACATCACAAGGACAAGAGCCAGGAGCCACGACACGTCATAATGAAGGATCATGGGTAGTCTTAGGATGGGAAACAACTACATAGAATAAGAGAAAACATGAGAAGTACGGAGCTTTGTACTAACAGAGACTGGAGGTAAATATGTGGGTAACTAACAGAGACTGGAGGTAATTATGTGAGTAGCTACAAACATGCCAGTTATTCCTATCTCTTATGAGATAAATAGGGTGCAAGACAATGAGGTAAGAAATAATGAGGCAAAACGGATCTACTAAAAGACAGATTGAGATAATGCCAAAAAAATGGACATACAATAATAACTTCTAAGTTCAGTAAATGGATAGAGAAAGTGGAGCAGTTTTTCACCAACACGAGGCCGAGCTAGGAAGGCCTAAATATTTTTTTATCTTCAGAATAATGACACCATAGATGTTTTCACACCGGATTATGAAAACTACATGGCTATAAGTTTGATAATATTTCATCTTCTGGTAGAGATTATCTCAATGTAACTTTTTTGTTTTAAAGGAAAAACCAAGTTGATCAGGCCAAAGTGACGTCACTAGTCCCCGGGTGAGCACGCAGCAGCCAGCTATTATCACGTGGCCACCAACCTTGGAACTGTGTCAGAAAGTTCCGTTCACCAACAACACACATTGGATCTTTATGACATTTCACAAAATACTTCATATTGTCATAAGAATGTCTTGAGAAACAGAGTCAGCACACCATAATAGAGACACAGTTGGAAGAGGTTGCCATATGCGGGGGAATGTAGCGAGCACACCTGCTGATCACGTGAACAAGTGATGGTTCATGTGGCGGCCAGCCACAGAGACCTTCACCCGTCAACACACTCCACAACTCCATCTTTGCTTTATATAAACAGCATGAAAGTTTCTGTATACATTACCGACCGACATGCGTCGCTCTTCAATACTGGACGGGATCAAGATGCTGTGCTGGTTATATAAAACTACCATGGTTGAGGATGCACGTTACTGTAGGTATGATCCTAGAGATATACCTATGTCTGTTTCGTTATTCATTTTCCTTTGGTTACATTTAATTCTGAACAAATCATAAAGTAGATGGATCAAGCTGCAGATAACTGCAGTCCTCTGTACTACAAAAACGACGGAAATCCTGCACGACCACATTTATCCTCCTGCTGTACGACCACAGCTTATCCTCCTACTGTACGACCACATTTATCCTCCTGCTGTACGACCACAGCTTATCCTCCTACTGTACGACCACATTTATCCTCCTGCTGTACGACCACAGCTTATCCTCCTACTGTTCGACCACATTTATCCTCCTGTGTACGACCACAGCTTATCCTCCTGCTTACGACAAGCTATCCCGCTGCGACGTCAGCCTCGACATTTGCTTGGCCTGGCAAGCAGCCGTGGCTCATGCCAGCCTTCAGTGATCCGCCCATATTATGCGCTGAAGAAAAAATGGACAGCCATCCACTTGGAGCGTAAAGGTCCGCAGGCTGTTCTCCCGGACGGTACCACCAAGGCGTACGAGTCTGGTAACAAGGACACCCTTATCGTCTATGGACTTCAGCTGACCATAGTACCTCTCAGCTCTTCTCTTTTAAGCTAATTTCAATCGCCAAACAAGCCTGCCATCATTCACAGCTTCAAACTTAGGGATATTGTATCATTAGCCTATACATAACTACATATTTCATAGGAAATTACTGAAATCTTTTTGGAATTTCCGTTACTTACATAATCTTTCAAGTCACGAGTGAAGTAACGAACATCACTGAGTGTAGGCCTCCTGGTCTCATTATTTGAACTTGTCAATTACTTCACTAACATCAACGTACTTTAAAGTCTTCTATTGCTATACCATGGATTTGTAAGCCCGTCAAAATCACTATAACTATCCACTATGCTATGCAACTTACCTTCTGCATTGCTCCAATGTCCATGTTTGTCTACAACTGCCGCCTCACTGGGTCTTCTGTAACTTGACTTATATTTTTCTGCATCTTTTTAGATCTACAAATATTGTATGTTGAGTGTCTGTATTGTTTTGTGCACGTCATATCATGTAAGATGGTAAACAGTGTCATGGAACGAATCCATCAGATTGTCTCTTAATTTTCTAGAAATGTCAATTTTTTTTTCGAAATCAAGCATCAACGATTTAAGCGCAACAGAAACGAAACCACAATGACATTATGGCCAACATTGCCATAAAAAGAAACATGAATGCGAGATGAAAGGTAAATAATAAGACTATCAAAAGTTTCTTTGTAGAGAAGTGTGATCAGAGTGTCCTGGATGACAATCAGATAGAATCAGTGGTCAGGAGGCATAAACTACAACCACATGGAGCGAGGCAGTAGTAAGTAGGCATGCACAAACTACTAACACATGGAGTGAGGCAGTGGTCAGTAGGCATAAACTACAACCACATGGAGCGAGGCAGTAGTAGGCATGCACGAACTACTAACACGAGGAGTGAGGCAGTGGTCGGTTCGCAAGAATCACTACCACACAAAGCAAGGAAGGGGTCAGCAGGCTTGGACAACCACTACACGGGTGATTCATTGGTGCGCTAGCACTAACTACAGTGCTGATCATGTCAGCCGAATCATACATTTACAAGATTCTTGCATGATATTATGATGGTAGATGACTCTTCTTGTATTGATCTCACTTTATCTCTAGTGCACATGATTTCATTCTTTATGGATGATTGTTTTCAAGGCTACTTGTTACCTCCTTGTAGCCTAAAAGCAATCTTGAAAGAACTTAGAAACAAAATCTTTTAAAATGAAGCCAATTTAGCACAGGAAGATCCATCTACCTTCAAAATAGGTATCATGCAAGATGTACCTTAGGTATATGGTTCTATAGAGTATTTGTGGACACTGTTATGATGCTCCCGACTCCTTCTCAGCTATGGATACTTATAAAAGTTTGTCACTCGTGATGACACTGAACAGTTCCAACGTAAAGTTTGCCACACGAATAACCGATAAGCTGGAGTATTATGTATTCAATTGTTGTAACATTAATGAATCCAGATATTCTCTACCGATTATTATAATAGTTTTGTAAGCATTCCACCCATAACATCATCCCATCCCCGTTACCTGAAAATTACCCTATCTATGCTGTGTCAATAGTTCAGATTTACAACTTGCTGAATTGCCCGTCAACGGTGCTTAGCCTTTGTACACATTTACTTACTACAGTATGGAACTCTACTACAGCCATGTAACTTGTTATAATACTGACCCATTGTTGCCCACTTTTACGTATGATTCCCTGGTCAAGTACTCTATTATGTCACAGGTCCACAGGATGCACAATAACTTCGCTTTTGTGACGAAAATAAATACTGGAAAGCTTTCGGCACGACTGTTGTAGGTTGGTTTCGTAAGAACGTGTTACGTAGCTATGATGATAATGAACAATAAGAAGCTTAGTTAATTCAAAACTTTGATACATTTTATTTATCAGTTGATATCCTATCTCAAGGATCCTGGCTCTGGAAACATCACAAATTACGACCATCTCAATAACACCAGTGTACCTTATACATTCGTTTACGTTGGTCCCAGTATGGCAAAACGATCTTCATGATAAGAACAAACAGGTATAGTTCTTACATTTGATAATCATGTGACTAGAAACGCCAACATTCACAAGCATACGAAGTATGTTTCCCTCCTAACAATCGACTCACAATCATATTGACTACGACGGAGCACACCGCCAAAGTCATCTTCACTACACCCTTGATAAGTCTGAATTTCCAGCAAAATACTTTTCTCTCTCCCTTCCCGTAAAGTCAATGCAATCTTCACGGAACCAACAACTTTCAGGCCAAAGACCATCTTCACTACACCCGTATCTTTACAATATCCTCCTCTTTAATCCTCGTCATTTTATCCACACTCATCATCATTATGCTATCGACACCAATGAACTTTGACCTTACCCGCAAGTGTCAGGCCAATGACCAATGTTAAATTCATCTTCTCTCTGTTTTGGGTTAAGGCTTTGATTAAACGTCTGAAGAGCACAGTTATCCCAGATGTGGTCATCAGGTGCTTACCTAGTATTATAGAAAGGCAGGTGGTCAAGCCTGCATCTAATGATATACTACCAACATACATCTGCATACATACAACCCTGAGGAAGCAAACAAACATTATTGTTTTTTTTCGCAGTCATGCTAAACTTCAGACGGCAAGCTTTGGCTATGTAGAGAAAACATATATTCATCCAGTTTACTGGTCAAAGAAAAAGCATCAAGAAATGTTTGCAAGGCAAATTTATTCTAGATCATATCAAATTTGGCGATTTACACACCTCGAAACTTACTTCAGCAGACGGAGCGACGAGCGGTTGTCATTACTCAACAGAAACTTTATTTCCTGTTATAACTGTATAGTACGCAAGTAAAGAATATGCACTTTCAGAAAGTTACTTGTATATACAACTCTCAACTGTACGTTTCAGCTTACGATGAAAATCTTTGGAATACATTGGATATGGATTTTTTTTTTTTTTTTTTATACTTTGTCGCTGTCTCCCGCGTTTGCGAGGTAGCGCAAGGAAACAGACGAAAGAAATGGCCCAACCCCCCCCCATACACATGTATATACATACGTCCACACACGCAAATATACATACCTACACAGCTTTCCATGGTTTACCCCAGACGCTTCACATGCCTTGATTCAATCCACTGACAGCACGTCAACCCCGGTATACCACATCGATCCAATTCACTCTATTCCTTGCCCTCCTTTCACCCTCCTGCATGTTCAGGCCCCGATCACACAAAATCTTTTTCACTCCATCTTTCCACCTCCAATTTGGTCTCCCTCTTCTCCTCGTTCCCTCCACCTCCGACACATATATCCTCTTGGTCAATCTTTCCTCACTCATTCTCTCCATGTGCCCAAACCACTTCAAAACACCCTCTTCTGCTCTCTCAAACCACGCTCTTTTTATTTCCACACATCTCTCTTACCCTTACGTTTCTCACTCGATCAAACCACCTCACACCACACATTGTCCTCAAACATCTCATTTCCAGCACATCCATCCTCCTGCGCACAACTCTATCCATAGCCCACGCCTCGCAACCATACAACATTGTTGGAACCACTATTCCTTCAAACATACCCATTTTTGCTTTCCGAGATAATGTTCTCGACTTCCACACATTCTTCAAGGCCCCCAGAATTTTCGCCCCCTCCCCCACCCTATGATCCACTTCCGCTTCCATGGTTCCATCCGCTGCCAGATCCACTCCCAGATATCTAAAACACTTCACTTCCTCCAGTTTTTCTCCATTCAAACTCACCTCCCAATTGACTTGACCCTCAACCCTACTGTACCTAATAACCTTGCTCTTATTCACATTTACACTTAACTTTCTTCTTCCACACACTTTACCAAACTCAGTCACCAGCTTCTGCAGTTTCTCACATGAATCAGCCACCAGCGCTGTATCATCAGCGAACAACAACTGACTCACTTCCCAAGTTCTCTCATCCCCAACAGACTTCATACTTGCCCCTCTTTCCAAAACTCTTGCATTTACCTCCCTAACAACCCCATCCATAAACAAATTAAACAACCATGGAGACATCACACACCCCTGCCGCAAACCTACATTCACTGAGAACCAATCACTTTCCTCTCTTCCTACACGTACACATGCCTTACATCCTCGATAAAAACTTTTCACTGCTTCTAACAACTTTCCTCCCACACCATATATTCTTAATACCTTCCACAGAGCATCTCTATCAACTCTATCATATGCCTTCTCCAGATCCATAAATGCTACATACAAATCCATTTGCTTTTCTAAGTATTTCTCACATACATTCTTCAAAGCAAACACCTGATCCACACATCCTCTACCACTTCTGAAACCACACTGCTCTTCCCCAATCTGATGCTCTGTACATGCCTTCACCCTCTCAATCAATACCCTCCCATATAATTTACCAGGAATACTCAACAAACTTATACCTCTGTAATTTGAGCACTCACTCTTATCCCCTTTGCCTTTGTACAATGGCACTATGCAAGCATTCCGCCAATCCTCAGGCACCTCACCATGAGTCATACATACATTAAATAACCTTACCAACCAGTCAACAATACAGTCACCCCCTTTTTTAATAAATTCCACTGCAATACCATCCAAACCTGCTGCCTTGCCGGCTTTCATCTTCCGCAAAGCTTTCACTACCTCTTCTCTGTTTACCAAATCATTTTCCCTAACCCTCTCACTTTGCACACCACCTCGACCAAAACACCCTATATCTGCCACTCTATCATCAAACACATTCAACAAACCTTCAAAATACTCACTCCATCTCCTTCTCACATCACCACTACTTGTTATCACCTCCCCATTTGCGCCCTTCACTGAAGTTCCCATTTGCTCCCTTGTCTTACGCACTTTATTTACCTCCTTCCAGAACATCTTTTTATTCTCCCTAAAATTTAATGATACTCTCTCACCCCAACTCTCATTTGCCCTTTTTTTCACCACATATGGATATGTGAAAATTAACTCAGGCTAGTATAGGAATGTTTTAGAAGGTTATATGCTTTGTTCATGAGTATATGTAACTATACGTGAGCATGTTAATGAGAAATAATAACTAACTTTTCATCCTGCATTAAGGTGCCACATACTTTCGTATTTTGTTTGTAAACACTAAATATGATTATCAGATCATGCGATTATTTGTTATAGGAAATTTGGATACCTGAGCCAGCACAGCCACAGAAGGCTGTGAGGAGGGCACATCAAAATAAAACAAGTAATTACGGTAAAGAATGAGGCCAACAGGTGAGTCTCCACACACACATACATTACTATGAACCACAAACTGTGTTGTGTCACTGTGGTGCACAACACCAAATGACACTTGACTGTCAATTTAGTTGTTCTAAAGTGAAGATCGTTGTCCAGATGCCAACAAATTCTACACAAAAATGACCAACATTCACCTATAGATTACCTCTTGCCTCAAGCAATGGCCATCAACGACATTCTTTGTACGGTTACAACGCAAAACTTATTTACCTTTCTCTCAGCCACAGGTATAAGGTGTTCACAAGATCTTGCACACTACTAGAACCGCTTGTTCGGTTTTCTCCTTTATATGCGTTCTGGTGGATGGGTGGAGTGGATTGGAGGGGGGGGGAGTGGGATTGGAGGGTGCGGTACACAGCCTTAGCAGCGGCTTTTGATTGGTCTAGCGGCAGCCTGACAACGTGTCGGCGTTCCCTGCAGAAGTTACCAGTTTCTGTTTATTATTGCTATTTGTTGGTTCGTGTTGTGCTCCAGAGAAAACCAGTACGCCAGTCAAAGAGTTTGCTTCTCATGGTTAGTAACGCACGTCTTTCTATGTACAAGGTCGTAAGCTTATGTGTAGGAGGAAAACTCTCCAGTTCACTCTGCCAACACAGCCGTTTCCTCGCTCAGCTACGTTGGTGCTCCCTGGAGCCCACCCGCACTGGGCCTCCCCAGACTTACTCAGACCCTTCATTCCATCTAGCCTCCCTAAACTAGCTACCCAGACCTTACTCCTGCCTGGCTTCCCCATGCTGAGTTTCTACCCAGTCCCCCACCCACCCATTGGATATAGATCCAATAACCACAAATAACGGCATAAGATTATAAGATAGATGTACTAGCAACATGGGCCAAGGTTTGACATCTGTAGACAGGTAAGACAGAGGGATAAACTTACTCCAATTGAAATATATGCGATTATCAAAGGCTTCAGTTCAAGGTTAGAAAAATATTTCAGTGATATCTGTTATCAGTAAATAATCCTCTTTCAAGAAGAAAAAAATATCAGTTACTCTATGAAAAAAAAAAAACTATTTTTGTGCCAGAGGTGAGCTGATTGTGTCAGCACTGAGCTTCGTTGTAAGTTCATTTCCGAAGTACACCGCTTCACAATTCAACTCTAGTTCACTGTGTTCGTTCAGTTTCGAAGTACACTGTATTAGTTTCCGAGGTAATAGATTTCCACATCCTTTTACCCTGCCGGTTGTTGGGTGTGAAAGTGTTGGGTGGGACGCTTCCTTTTCTGCTATCCTCTCTCTGCTACACGTAAGGTTATGGTTGTACATAATCTCGTCATGGACCACTTGTTATCTGTTCTTCCCATGTACCCGGCCTCCCCATACTGAGCTACTCCTCAGTCTCACTCCACATTTGGCCACCCTATCTTAGATGATCCCTAGTCCCTTCCCAACGACTTCGATTCCCCACCCTCACACCTATCCACCCCATTTGATCTCCTCCACAGTCCGAACTAACCATCTGACCTCCCCGTACTCAACTGCTCCTCAGTCACTACCAACCCATCTGGCCTTCAAACCACGTGTGCTCATGCCACAGAGGGTACAAAATTTGACACTGAGTTTCATCCCTACCCAGAAATACCTACATACTGAACTTCTGAAGGACAGCATCTTCGACTTAGCATGTAACCAACTATCGCATGTTAGAGAGCAACGACAAAAAAAAAAAAAAAAAAAGAAAGCGGCGGAAACTATAAGAAACCGAAAATTAAAGCATCATCCGTATTCAGTAACTAGATAGCAAAGCGAACAGAGAACACAGTTCATTCGCAGAGCCAAAGACCTGACGGAAACACTTTTATCCATCTCTGCACACAATGAAAATTTCTTAATCTTGCCTAGCTACTTCTTTCTATACCAATCCTTAGCATATATATATATATATATATATATATATATATATATATATATATATATATATATATATATATATTATCCCTGGGGATAGGGGAGAAAGAATACTTCTCACGTATTCCCTGCGTGTCGTAGAAGGTGACTAAAAGGGGAGGGAGCAGAGGGCTGGAAATCCTCCCCTCTCCTTTTTTTTTTTTCTAATTTTCCAAAAGAAGGAATAGAGAAGGGGGCCAGGTTAGGATATTCACTCAGAGGCCCAGTCCTCTGTTCTTAACGCTACCTTGCTAATGCGGGAAATGGCGAAGTTTGAAAAAAAAATAATATATATATATATATATATATATATATATATATATATATATATATATATATATATATATATATATATATATATGTATATATTCCTATGAGTCCACGGGGAAAATGAAACACGAAAAGTTCCCAAGTGCACTTTCGTGTAATAATCACATCATCAGGGGAGACACAAGAGAGGAATATAACAGTCAGTTGATATACATCGAAGAGACTGTTATATTCCTCTCTTGTGTCTCCCCTGATGATGTGATTATTACACGAAAGTGCACTTGGGAACTTTTCGTGTTTCATTTACCCCGTGGACTCATAGGAATATCTTGATCACGCGCAAAATTGTGATCCTTTCCAATATATATATATATATATATATATATATATATATATATATATATATATATATATATATATATATATATATATATATATATATTATCCCTGGGGATAGGGGATTAAGAATACTTCCCACGTATTCCCTGCGTGTCGTAGAAGGCGACTAAAAGGGGAGGGAGCCGGGGGCTGGAAATCCTCCCTTCTCGTTTTTTTTTTTTTTTAATTTTCCAAAAGAAGGAACAGAGGGGGCCAGGTGAGGATATTCCAAAAAAGGCCCAGTCCTCTGTTCTTAACGCTACCTCGCTAACGCGGGAAATGGCAAATATATATGGCAGATATATGGCAGATATATATATATATATATATATATATATATATATATATATATATATATATATATATTTTTTTTTTTTTTTTTTTCATACTATTCGCCATTTCCCGCATTTGCGAGGTAGCGTTAAGAACAGAGGACTGGGCCTTAGAGGGAAAATCCTCACCTGGCCCCCTTCTCTGTTCCTTCTTTTGGAAAATTAAAAAAAAAAAAAAAAATGAGAGGGGAGGATTTCCAGCCACCCACTCCCTCCCCTTTTAGTCGCCTTCTACGACACGCAGGGAATACGTGGGAAGTATTCTTTCTCCCCTATCCCCAGGGATAATATATTTATTTATTTATTATATTTATTTATTATGCTTTGTCGCTGTCTCCCGCGTTTGCGAGGTAGCGCAAGGAAACAGACGAAAGAAATGGGCCAGCCCCCCCCCATACACAATGTATATACATACACGTCCACACACGCAAATATACATACCTATACATCTCAATGTACACATATATATACACACACAGACACATACATATATACCCATGCACACAATTCACACTGTCTGCCTTTATTCATCCCCATCGCCACCTCGCCACACATGGAATACCATCCCCCTCCCCTCTCATGTGTGCGAGGTAGCACTAGGAAAAGACACCAAAAGGCCCCATTCGTTCACACTCAGTCTCTAGCTGTCGTGCAATAATGCCCGAAACCACAGCTCCCTTTCCACATCCAGGCCCCACACAACTTTCCATGGTTTACCCCAGACGCTTCACATGCCTTGATTCAATCCACTGACAGCACGTCAACCCCGGTATACCACATCGATCCAATTCACTCTATTCCTTGCCCTCCTTTCACCCTCCTGCATGTTCAGGCCCCGATCACACAAAATCTTTTTCACTCCATCTTTCCACCTCCAATTTGGTCTCCCTCTTCTCCTCGTTCCCTCCACCTCCGACACATATATCCTCTTGGTCAATCTTTCCTCACTCATTCTCTCCATGTGCCCAAACCACTTCAAAACACCCTCTTCTGCTCTCTCAAACCACGCTCTTTTTATTTCCACACATCTCTCTTACCCTTACGTTACTCACTCGATCAAACCACCTCACACCACACATTGTCCTCAAACATCTCATTTCCAGCACATCCATCCTCCTGCGCACAACTCTATCCATAGCCCACGCCTCGCAACCATACAACATTGTTGGAACCACTATTCCTTCAAACATACCCATTTTTGCTTTCCGAGATAATGTTCTCGACTTCCACACATTCTTCAAGGCCCCCAGAATTTTCGCCCCCTCCCCCACCCTATGATCCACTTCCGCTTCCATGGTTCCATCCGCTGCCAGATCCACTCCCAGATATCTAAAACACTTCACTTCCTCCAGTTTTTCTCCATTCAAACTCACCTCCCAATTGACTTGACCCTCAACCCTACTGTACCTAATAACCTTGCTCTTATTCACATTTACACTTAACTTTCTTCTTCCACACACTTTACCAAACTCAGTCACCAGCTTCTGCAGTTTCTCACATGAATCAGCCACCAGCGCTGTATCATCAGCGAACAACAACTGACTCACTTCCCAAGTTCTCTCATCCCCAACAGACTTCATACTTGCCCCTCTTTCCAAAACTCTTGCATTTACCTCCCTAACAACCCCATCCATAAACAAATTAAACAACCATGGAGACATCACACACCCCTGCCGCAAACCTACATTCACTGAGAACCAATCACTTTCCTCTCTTCCTACACGTACACATGCCTTACATCCTCGATAAAAACTTTTCACTGCTTCTAACAACTTTCCTCCCACACCATATATTCTTAATACCTTCCACAGAGCATCTCTATCAACTCTATCATATGCCTTCTCCAGATCCATAAATGCTACATACAAATCCATTTGCTTTTCTAAGTATTTCTCACATACATTCTTCAAAGCAAACACCTGATCCACACATCCTCTACCACTTCTGAAACCACACTGCTCTTCCCCAATCTGATGCTCTGTACATGCCTTCACCCTCTCAATCAATACCCTCCCATATAATTTACCAGGAATACTCAACAAACTTATACCTCTGTAATTTGAGCACTCACTCTTATCCCCTTTGCCTTTGTACAATGGCACTATGCACGCATTCCGCCAATCCTCAGGCACCTCACCATGAGTCATACATACATTAAATAACCTTACCAACCAGTCAACAATACAGTCACCCCCTTTTTTAATAAATTCCACTGCAATACCATCCAAACCTGCTGCCTTGCCGGCTTTCATCTTCCGCAAAGCTTTCACTACCTCTTCTCTGTTTACCAAATCATTTTCCCTAACCCTCTCACTTTGCACACCACCTCGACCAAAACACCCTATATCTGCCACTCTATCATCAAACACATTCAACAAACCTTCAAAATACTCACTCCATCTCCTTCTCACATCACCACTACTTGTTATCACCTCCCCATTTGCGCCCTTCACTGAAGTTCCCATTTGCTCCCTTGTCTTACGCACTTTATTTACCTCCTTCCAGAACATCTTTTTATTCTCCCTAAAATTTAATGATACTCTCTCACCCCAACTCTCATTTGCCCTTTTTTTCACCACATATGGATATGTGAAAATTAACTCAGGCTAGTATAGGAATGTTTTAGAAGGTTATATGCTTTGTTCATGAGTATATGTAACTATACGTGAGCATGTTAATGAGAAATAATAACTAACTTTTCATCCTGCATTAAGGTGCCACATACTTTCGTATTTTGTTTGTAAACACTAAATATGATTATCAGATCATGCGATTATTTGTTATAGGAAATTTGGATACCTGAGCCAGCACAGCCACAGAAGGCTGTGAGGAGGGCACATCAAAATAAAACAAGTAATTACGGTAAAGAATGAGGCCAACAGGTGAGTCTCCACACACACATACATTACTATGAACCACAAACTGTGTTGTGTCACTGTGGTGCACAACACCAAATGACACTTGACTGTCAATTTAGTTGTTCTAAAGTGAAGATCGTTGTCCAGATGCCAACAAATTCTACACAAAAATGACCAACATTCACCTATAGATTACCTCTTGCCTCAAGCAATGGCCATCAACGACATTCTTTGTACGGTTACAACGCAAAACTTATTTACCTTTCTCTCAGCCACAGGTATAAGGTGTTCACAAGATCTTGCACACTACTAGAACCGCTTGTTCGGTTTTCTCCTTTATATGCGTTCTGGTGGATGGGTGGAGTGGATTGGAGGGGGGGGGAGTGGGATTGGAGGGTGCGGTACACAGCCTTAGCAGCGGCTTTTGATTGGTCTAGCGGCAGCCTGACAACGTGTCGGCGTTCCCTGCAGAAGTTACCAGTTTCTGTTTATTATTGCTATTTGTTGGTTCGTGTTGTGCTCCAGAGAAAACCAGTACGCCAGTCAAAGAGTTTGCTTCTCATGGTTAGTAACGCACGTCTTTCTATGTACAAGGTCGTAAGCTTATGTGTAGGAGGAAAACTCTCCAGTTCACTCTGCCAACACAGCCGTTTCCTCGCTCAGCTACGTTGGTGCTCCCTGGAGCCCACCCGCACTGGGCCTCCCCAGACTTACTCAGACCCTTCATTCCATCTAGCCTCCCTAAACTAGCTACCCAGACCTTACTCCTGCCTGGCTTCCCCATGCTGAGTTTCTACCCAGTCCCCCACCCACCCATTGGATATAGATCCAATAACCACAAATAACGGCATAAGATTATAAGATAGATGTACTAGCAACATGGGCCAAGGTTTGACATCTGTAGACAGGTAAGACAGAGGGATAAACTTACTCCAATTGAAATATATGCGATTATCAAAGGCTTCAGTTCAAGGTTAGAAAAATATTTCAGTGATATCTGTTATCAGTAAATAATCCTCTTTCAAGAAGAAAAAAATATCAGTTACTCTATGAAAAAAAAAAAACTATTTTTGTGCCAGAGGTGAGCTGATTGTGTCAGCACTGAGCTTCGTTGTAAGTTCATTTCCGAAGTACACCGCTTCACAATTCAACTCTAGTTCACTGTGTTCGTTCAGTTTCGAAGTACACTGTATTAGTTTCCGAGGTAATAGATTTCCACATCCTTTTACCCTGCCGGTTGTTGGGTGTGAAAGTGTTGGGTGGGACGCTTCCTTTTCTGCTATCCTCTCTCTGCTACACGTAAGGTTATGGTTGTACATAATCTCGTCATGGACCACTTGTTATCTGTTCTTCCCATGTACCCGGCCTCCCCATACTGAGCTACTCCTCAGTCTCACTCCACATTTGGCCACCCTATCTTAGATGATCCCTAGTCCCTTCCCAACGACTTCGATTCCCCACCCTCACACCTATCCACCCCATTTGATCTCCTCCACAGTCCGAACTAACCATCTGACCTCCCCGTACTCAACTGCTCCTCAGTCACTACCAACCCATCTGGCCTTCAAACCACGTGTGCTCATGCCACAGAGGGTACAAAATTTGACACTGAGTTTCATCCCTACCCAGAAATACCTACATACTGAACTTCTGAAGGACAGCATCTTCGACTTAGCATGTAACCAACTATCGCATGTTAGAGAGCAACGACAAAAAAAAAAAAAAAAAGAAAGCGGCGGAAACTATAAGAAACCGAAAATTAAAGCATCATCCGTATTCAGTAACTAGATAGCAAAGCGAACAGAGAACACAGTTCATTCGCAGAGCCAAAGACCTGACGGAAACACTTTTATCCATCTCTGCACACAATGAAAATTTCTTAATCTTGCTTAGCTACTTCTTTCTATACCAATCCTTAGCATATATATATATATATATATATATATATATATATATATATATATATATATATATATATATATATTATCCCTGGGGATAGGGGAGAAAGAATACTTCTCACG